>NW_027275479.1:0-57908 GCF_030028105.1 Mobula birostris | reverse complement strand
CACCCTGAGGACTGTCTGTCTGTCTACACCCTGAGGGCTCTCCGTCTCTCTGCACCCAGAGGATTGTGCGTCTCTCTGCACCCTGACGTCTGTCTATCTCTCTGCACCCTGAGGACTGTCTGTCTCTCTGCACCCGGAGGACTGTCTGTGTCTCTCTGCTCCCTGAGGACTGTCTGTCTCTCTCTGGACCCTGAGGACTGTCTGTCTCTCTGCACCCTGAGGACTGTCTGTCTCTCTGCACCCTGAGGTCTGTCTGTCTCTCTGCATCCTGAGTACTGTCCGTGTCTCTGCACCCTGTGTATTGTTTGTCTCTCTGCACCCTCAGGACTGTCTGTCTCTCTGGACCCTGAGGACTGTCTCTGTCTCTGGACCCTGAGGACTGTCTGTGTCTCTCTGCACTCCAAGGACTGTCTGTCTCTCTGCACCCTGAGGACTGTCCGTGCCTCTCGACTACCTGAGCACTGTCTGTCTCTCTGCACCCTGAGGACTGTCTGTCTCTCTGCACCCTGAGGGCTGTCCGTGTCTCTCTGCTCCCTGAGGACTGTCCGTGCCTCTCTGCACCCTGAGGACTGTCTGTCTCTCTGCACCCTGATGCCTGTCTGTCTCTCTCTGCACCCTGAGGTCTGTCTGTCTCTGCACCCTGAGGACTGTCCGTCTCTCTGCACCCTGAGGACTGTCTGTCTCTCTCTGCACCCTGAGTACTATCCGTGTCTCTGCACCCTGAGGACTGTCTGTGTCTCTCTGCTCCCTGAGGACTGTCCGTGCCTCCCTGCACCCTGAGGACTGTTTGTCTCTCTGCACCCTGAGGCCTGTCTGTCTCTCTGCACCCTGAGGACTGTCTGTCTCTGCACCCTGAGGACTGTCCATCTCTCTGCACCCTGAGGACTGTCTGTCTTTCTACACCCGGAGGACTGTCTGTGTCTCTCTGCTCCCTGAGGACTGTCTGTCTCTCTCTGGACCATGAGGACTGTCCGTCTCTCTGCACCCTGAGTACTGTCCGTGTCTCTGCACCCTGAGGACTGTCTGTGTCTCTCTGCTCCCTGAGGACTGTCCGTGCCTCTCTGCACCCTGAGGACTGTTTGTCTCTCTGCACCCTGAGGCCTGTCTGTCTCTCTGCACCCGGAGGAATGTCTGCCTCTCTCTGCTCCCTGAGGACTGTCTGTCTCTCTGCACCCTGAGGCCTGTCTGTCTCTCTCTCGACCCTGAGGACTGTCTGTCTCTCTACACCCGGAGGACTGTCTGTGTCTCTCTGCTCCCTGAGGACTGTCCGTGCCTCTCTGCACCCTGAGGACTGTTTGTCTCTCTGCACCCTGAGGCCTGTCTGTCTCTCTGCACCCGGAGGAATGTCTGTGTTTCTCTGCTCCCTGAGGACTGTCTGTCTCTCTGCACCCTGAGGCCTGTCTCTCTCTATGCACCCTGGGGACTGTCTGCCTCTCTCTGCTCCCTGAGGACTGTCTGTGTCTCTCTGCTCCCTGAGGCCTGTCTGTCTCTCTCTCGACCCTGAGGACTATCTGTCTCTCTGCACCCTGATTACTGTCCTTGTCTCTGCACCCTGAGGACTGTCTGTGGCTCTCTGCACCCTGAGGCCTGTCTCTCTGCACCCTGAGGCCTGTCTCTCTCTATGCACCCTGGGGACTGTCTGCCTCTCTCTGCTCCCTGAGGGCTGTCTGTCTCTCTGCACCCTGAGGACTGTCTGTGTCTCTCTGCTCCCTGAGGCCTGTCTGTCTCTCTCTGGACCCTGAGGACTATCTGTCTCTCTGCACCCTGATTACTGTCCTTGTCTCTGCAGCCTGAGGACTGTCCGTGGCTCTCTGCACCCTGAGGCCTGTCTCTGTCTCTCTGCACCCTGAGGACTGTCTGTGGCTCTCTGCACCCTGAGGCCTGTCTCTCTCCACCCTGAGGACTGTCTGTCTCTCTCTGCACCCTGAGGTCTGTCTCTCTCTGCACCCTGAGGTCTGTCTATCTCTCTGCACCCCGAGGACTGTCTGTCTCTCTGCACCCGGAGGACTGTCTGTGTTTCTCTGCTCCCTGAGGACTGTCTGTCTCTCTCTGGACCCTGAGGACTGTCTGTCTCTCTGCACCCTGAGGACTGTCTGTCTCTCTGCACCCTGAGGTCTGTCTGTCTCTCTGCATCCTGAGTACTGTCCGTGTCTCTGCACCCTGAGGCCTGTCTGTCTCTCTGCACCCTGAGGTCTGTCTGTCTCTCTGCACCCTGGGGACTGTCTGTCTCTCTGCACCCTGATTACTGTCCTTGTCTCTGCACCCTGAGGACTATCCGTGTCTCTCTGCACCCTGAGGACTGTCTGTCTCTCTCTGCTCCTTGAAGACTGTCTGTACCTCTGCACCCTGAGTTCTGTCTGTCTCTCTGCCGCATGAGGACTGTCTGTCTCACTGCACCCTGAGGACTGTCCGTGTCTCTGCACCCTGAGGACTGTCTGTGTCTCTCTGCTCCCTGAGGACTGTCCGTGCCTCTCTGCACCCTGAGGACTGTTTGTCTCTCTGCACCCTGAGGCCTGTCTGTCTCTCTGCACCCGGAGGAATGTCTGTGTTTCTCTGCTCCCTGACGACTGTCTGTCTCTCTGCACCCTGAGGCCTGTCTGTCTCTCTGCACCCTGGGGACTGTCTGTCTTTCTGCACCCTGAGGCCTGTCTCTCTCTATGCACCCTGGGGACTGTCTGCCTCTCTCTCCTCCCTGAGGCCTGTCTGTCTCTCTCTGGACCCTGAGGACTATCTGTCTCTCTGCACCCTGATTACTGTCCTTGTCTCTGCACCCTGAGGACTGTCCGTGTCTCTCTGCACCCTGAGGCCTGTCTGTCTCTCACTGCAGCCTGAGGACTGTCCGTGGCTCTCTGCACCCTGAGGCCTGTCCCTGTCTCTCTGCACCCTGAGGACTGTCTGTGGCTCTCTCCACCCTGAGGCCTGTCTCTGTCTCTCTGCACCCTGAGGACTGTCTGTCTCTCTCAGCACCCTGAGGTCTGTCTCTCTCTGCACCCTGAGGTCTGTCTGTCTATGCACCCTGAGGGCTGTCCGTCTCTCTGCACCCTGAGGACTGTCTGTCTCTCTCTGCATCCTGACGACTGTCCGTCTGTCTGCACCCTGCGGACTGTCCGTGTCTCTCTGCACCCTAAGGACTGTTTGTCTCTCTGCACCCTCAGGACTGTCCGTGCCTCTCGACTATCTGAGGACTGTCTGTCTCTCTGCACCCTGAGGACTGTCTGTCTCTCTGGACCCTGAGGACTGTCTCTGTCTCTGGACCCTGAGTACTGTCTGTGTCTCTCTCAACTCCAAGGACTGCCAAGGACTGTCTGTCTCTCTGCACCCTCAGGACTGTCCGTGCCTCTCGACTATCTGAGGACTGTCTGTCTCTCAGCACCCTGAGGACTGTCTGTCTGCCTACATCCTGAGGGCTCTCCGTCTCTCGGCACCCAGAGGACTGTGCGTCTCTCTGCACCCTGAGGTCTGTCTCTCTCTCTGCACCCTGAGGACTGTCTGTCTCTCTGCACCCGGAGGAATGACTGTGTCTCTCTGCTCCCTGAGGACTGTCTGTCTCTCTCTGGACCCTGAGGACTGTCTGTCTCTCTGCACCCTGAGTATTGTCCGTGTCTCTGCACCCTAAGGACTGTCTGTGTCTCTCTGCTCCCTGAGGACTGTCCGTGCCTCTCTGCACCCTGAGGACTGTCTGTCTCTCTGCACCCTGAGGCCTGTCTGTCTCTCTGCACCCTGGGTCTGTCTGTCTCTCTGCATCCTGAGGACTGTTTGTCTCTCTGCACCCTGAGGCCTGTCTGTCTCTCTCTGCACCCTGAGGACTGTCCGTGGCTCTCTGCACCCTGAGGCCTGTCTCTGTCTCTCTGCACCCTGCAGACTGTCTGTCTCTCTCTGCACCCTGAGGTCTGTCTCTCTCTGCACCCTGAGGTCTGCCTGTCTCTGCACCCTGAGGACTGTCCATCTCTCTGCACCCTGAGGACTGTCTGTCTCTCTCTGCGCCCTGAGGACTGTCTCTCTCTCTGCACCCTGAGGACTGTCTGTCTCTCTGCACCCGGAGGACTGTCTGTGTCTCTCTGCTCCCTGAGGACTGTCTGTCTCTCTCTGGACCCTGAGGACTGTCCGTCTCTCTGCACCCTGAGTACTGTCCGTGTCTCTGCACCCTGAGGACTGTCTGTGTCTCTCTGCACCCTGAGGACTGTCTCTCTCTCTGCACCCTGAGGACTGTCTGTCTCTCTACACCCGGAGGACTGTCTGTGTCTCTCTGCTCCCTGAGGACTGTCTGTCTCTCTCTGGACCCTGAGGACTGTCTGTCTCTCTGCACCCTGAGTACTGTCCGTGTCTCTGCACCCTAAGGACTGCCTGTGTCTGTCTGCTCCCTGAGGACTGTCCGTGCCTCTCTGCACCCTGAGGACTGTCTGTCTCTCTGCACCCTGATGCCTGTCTGTCTCTCTCCACCCTGGGTCTGTCTGTCTCTCTGCATCCTGAGGACTGTTTGTCTCTCTGCACCCTGATGCCTGTCTGTCTCTCTCTGCACCCTGAGGACTGTCCGTGGCTCTCTGCACCCTGAGGCCTGTCTCTGTCTCTCTGCACCCTGCGGACTGTCTGTCTCTCTCTGCACCCTGAGGTCTGTCTCTCTCTGCACCCTGAGGTCTGTCTGTCTCTGCACCCTGAGGACTGTCCGTCTCTCTGCACCCTGAGGACTGTCTGTCTCTCTCTGCACCCTGAGGACTCTCTCTCTCTCTGCACCCTGAGGACTGTCTGTCTCTCTGCACCCGGAGGACTGTCTGTGTCTCTCTGCTCCCTGTGGACTGTCTGTCTCTCTCTGGACCCTGAGGATTGTCTGTCTCTCTGCACCCTGAGTACTGTCCGTGTCTCTGCACCCTGAGGACTGTCTGTGTCTCTCTGCTCCCTGAGGACTGTCCGTGCCTCTCTGCACCCTGAGGACTGTTTGTCTCTCTGCACCCTGAGGCCTGTCTGTCTCTCTGCACCCGGAGGAATGTCTGTGTTTCTCTGCTCCCTGACGACTGTCTGTCTCTCTGCACCCTGAGGCCTGTCTGTCTCTCTGCACCCTGGGGACTGTCTGTCTTTCTGCACCCTGAGGCCTGTCTCTCTCTATGCACCCTGGGGACTGTCTGCCTCTCTCTGCTCCCTGAGGACTGTCTGTCTCTCTGCACCCTGAGGACTGTCTGTGTCTCTCTGCTCCCTGAGGCCTGTCTGTCTCTCTCTGGACCCTGAGGACTATCTGTCTCTTTGCACCCTGATTACTGTCCTTGTCTCTGCACCCTGAGGACTGTCCGTGTCTCTCTGCACCCTGAGGCCTGTCTGTCTCTCTCTTCAGCCTGAGGACTGTCCGTGGCTCTCTGCACCCTGAGGCCTGTCTCTGTCTCTCTGCAACCTGAGGACTGTCTGTCTCTCTCAGCACCCTGAGGTCTGTCTCTCTCTGCACCCTGAGGTCTGTCTGTCTATTCACCCTGAGGACTGTCCGTCTCTCTGCACCCTGAGGACTGTCTGTCTCTCTCTGCACCCTGAGGACTGTCCGTCTGTCTGCACCCTGCGGACTGTCCGTGTCTCTCTGCACCCTAAGGATTGTCTGTCTCTCTCCACCCTGAGGTGTCCGTCTCTCTCTAAACCCTGAGGACTGTCTGTGTGTTTCTGCACCCTGAGGCCTGTCTCTGTCTCTCTGCACCCTGAGGACTGTCCTTGTCTCTCAGCACCCTGAGGACTGTCTGTCTGTCTACACCCTGAGGGCTCTCCGTCTCTCTGCACCCAGAGGATTGTGCGTCTCTCTGCACCCTGACGTCTGTCTATCTCTCTGCACCCTGAGGACTGTCTGTCTCTCTGCACCCGGAGGACTGTCTGTGTCTCTCTGCTCCCTGAGGACTGTCTGTCTCTCTCTGGACCCTGAGGACTGTCTGTCTCTCTGCACCCTGAGGACTGTCTGTCTCTCTGCACCCTGAGGTCTGTCTGTCTCTCTGCATCCTGAGTACTGTCCGTGTCTCTGCACCCTGTGTATTGTTTGTCTCTCTGCACCCTCAGGACTGTCTGTCTCTCTGGACCCTGAGGACTGTCTCTGTCTCTGGACCCTGAGGACTGTCTGTGTCTCTCTGCACTCCAAGGACTGTCTGTCTCTCTGCACCCTGAGGACTGTCCGTGCCTCTCGACTACCTGAGCACTGTCTGTCTCTCTGCACCCTGAGGACTGTCTGTCTCTCTGCACCCTGAGGGCTGTCCGTGTCTCTCTGCTCCCTGAGGACTGTCCGTGCCTCTCTGCACCCTGAGGACTGTCTGTCTCTCTGCACCCTGATGCCTGTCTGTCTCTCTCTGCACCCTGAGGTCTGTCTGTCTCTGCACCCTGAGGACTGTCCGTCTCTCTGCACCCTGAGGACTGTCTGTCTCTCTCTGCACCCTGAGTACTATCCGTGTCTCTGCACCCTGAGGACTGTCTGTGTCTCTCTGCTCCCTGAGGACTGTCCGTGCCTCCCTGCACCCTGAGGACTGTTTGTCTCTCTGCACCCTGAGGCCTGTCTGTCTCTCTGCACCCTGAGGCCTGTCTCTCTGCACCCTGAGGCCTGTCTCTCTCTATGCACCCTGGGGACTGTCTGTCTCTCTGCACCCTGAGGACTGTCCGTGCCTCTCGACTACCTGAGCACTGTCTGTCTCTCTGCACCCTGAGGACTGTCTGTCTCTCTGCACCCTGAGGGCTGTCCGTGTCTCTCTGCTCCCTGAGGACTGTCCGTGCCTCTCTGCACCCTGAGGACTGTCTGTCTCTCTGCACCCTGATGCCTGTCTGTCTCTCTCTGCACCCTGAGGTCTGTCTGTCTCTGCACCCTGAGGACTGTCCGTCTCTCTGCACCCTGAGGACTGTCTGTCTCTCTCTGCACCCTGAGTACTATCCGTGTCTCTGCACCCTGAGGACTGTCTGTGGCTCTCTGCACCCTGAGGCCTGTCTCTCTGCACCCTGAGGCCTGTCTCTCTCTATGCACCCTGGGGACTGTCTGTCTCTCTGCACCCTGAGGACTGTCCGTGCCTCTCGACTACCTGAGCACTGTCTGTCTCTCTGCACCCTGAGGACTGTCTGTCTCTCTGCACCCTGAGGGCTGTCCGTGTCTCTCTGCTCCCTGAGGACTGTCCGTGCCTCTCTGCACCCTGAGGACTGTCTGTCTCTCTGCACCCTGATGCCTGTCTGTCTCTCTCTGCACCCTGAGGTCTGTCTGTCTCTGCACCCTGAGGACTGTCCGTCTCTCTGCACCCTGAGGACTGTCTGTCTCTCTCTGCACCCTGAGTACTATCCGTGTCTCTGCACCCTGAGGACTGTCTGTGTCTCTCTGCTCCCTGAGGACTGTCCGTGCCTCCCTGCACCCTGAGGACTGTTTGTCTCTCTGCACCCTGAGGCCTGTCTGTCTCTCTGCACCCTGAGGACTGTCTGTCTCTGCACCCTGAGGACTGTCCATCTCTCTGCACCCTGAGGACTGTCTGTCTTTCTACACCCGGAGGACTGTCTGTGTCTCTCTGCTCCCTGAGGACTGTCTGTCTCTCTCTGGACCATGAGGACTGTCCGTCTCTCTGCACCCTGAGTACTGTCCGTGTCTCTGCACCCTGAGGACTGTCTGTGTCTCTCTGCTCCCTGAGGACTGTCCGTGCCTCTCTGCACCCTGAGGACTGTTTGTCTCTCTGCACCCTGAGGCCTGTCTGTCTCTCTGCACCCGGAGGAATGTCTGCCTCTCTCTGCTCCCTGAGGACTGTCTGTCTCTCTGCACCCTGAGGCCTGTCTGTCTCTCTCTCGACCCTGAGGACTGTCTGTCTCTCTACACCCGGAGGACTGTCTGTGTCTCTCTGCTCCCTGAGGACTGTCCGTGCCTCTCGACTACCTGAGCACTGTCTGTCTCTCTGCACCCTGAGGACTGTCTGTCTCTCTGCACCCTGAGGGCTGTCCGTGTCTCTCTGCTCCCTGAGGACTGTCCGTGCCTCTCTGCACCCTGAGGACTGTCTGTCTCTCTGCACCCTGATGCCTGTCTGTCTCTCTCTGCACCCTGAGGTCTGTCTGTCTCTGCACCCTGAGGACTGTCCGTCTCTCTGCACCCTGAGGACTGTCTGTCTCTCTCTGCACCCTGAGTACTATCCGTGTCTCTGCACCCTGAGGACTGTCTGTGTCTCTCTGCTCCCTGAGGACTGTCCGTGCCTCCCTGCACCCTGAGGACTGTTTGTCTCTCTGCACCCTGAGGCCTGTCTGTCTCTCTGCACCCTGAGGACTGTCTGTCTCTGCACCCTGAGGCCTGTCTCTCTCTATGCACCCTGGGGACTGTCTGCCTCTCTCTGCTCCCTGAGGACTGTCTGTGTCTCTCTGCTCCCTGAGGCCTGTCTGTCTCTCTCTCGACCCTGAGGACTATCTGTCTCTCTGCACCCTGATTACTGTCCTTGTCTCTGCACCCTGAGGACTGTCTGTGGCTCTCTGCACCCTGAGGCCTGTCTCTCTGCACCCTGAGGCCTGTCTCTCTCTATGCACCCTGGGGACTGTCTGTCTCTCTGCACCCTGAGGACTGTCCGTGCCTCTCGACTACCTGAGCACTGTCTGTCTCTCTGCACCCTGAGGACTGTCTGTCTCTCTGCACCCTGAGGGCTGTCCGTGTCTCTCTGCTCCCTGAGGACTGTCCGTGCCTCTCTGCACCCTGAGGACTGTCTGTCTCTCTGCACCCTGATGCCTGTCTGTCTCTCTCTGCACCCTGAGGTCTGTCTGTCTCTGCACCCTGAGGACTGTCCGTCTCTCTGCACCCTGAGGACTGTCTGTCTCTCTCTGCACCCTGAGTACTATCCGTGTCTCTGCACCCTGAGGACTGTCTGTGTCTCTCTGCTCCCTGAGGACTGTCCGTGCCTCCCTGCACCCTGAGGACTGTTTGTCTCTCTGCACCCTGAGGCCTGTCTGTCTCTCTGCACCCTGAGGACTGTCTGTCTCTGCACCCTGAGGACTGTCCATCTCTCTGCACCCTGAGGACTGTCTGTCTTTCTACACCCGGAGGACTGTCTGTGTCTCTCTGCTCCCTGAGGACTGTCTGTCTCTCTCTGGACCATGAGGACTGTCCGTCTCTCTGCACCCTGAGTACTGTCCGTGTCTCTGCACCCTGAGGACTGTCTGTGTCTCTCTGCTCCCTGAGGACTGTCCGTGCCTCTCTGCACCCTGAGGACTGTTTGTCTCTCTGCACCCTGAGGCCTGTCTGTCTCTCTGCACCCGGAGGAATGTCTGCCTCTCTCTGCTCCCTGAGGACTGTCTGTCTCTCTGCACCCTGAGGCCTGTCTGTCTCTCTCTCGACCCTGAGGACTGTCTGTCTCTCTACACCCGGAGGACTGTCTGTGTCTCTCTGCTCCCTGAGGACTGTCCGTGCCTCTCTGCACCCTGAGGACTGTTTGTCTCTCTGCACCCTGAGGCCTGTCTGTCTCTCTGCACCCGGAGGAATGTCTGTGTTTCTCTGCTCCCTGAGGACTGTCTGTCTCTCTGCACCCTGAGGCCTGTCTCTCTCTATGCACCCTGGGGACTGTCTGCCTCTCTCTGCTCCCTGAGGACTGTCTGTGTCTCTCTGCTCCCTGAGGCCTGTCTGTCTCTCTCTCGACCCTGAGGACTATCTGTCTCTCTGCACCCTGATTACTGTCCTTGTCTCTGCACCCTGAGGACTGTCTGTGGCTCTCTGCACCCTGAGGCCTGTCTCTCTGCACCCTGAGGCCTGTCTCTCTCTATGCACCCTGGGGACTGTCTGCCTCTCTCTGCTCCCTGAGGGCTGTCTGTCTCTCTGCACCCTGAGGACTGTCTGTGTCTCTCTGCTCCCTGAGGCCTGTCTGTCTCTCTCTGGACCCTGAGGACTATCTGTCTCTCTGCACCCTGATTACTGTCCTTGTCTCTGCAGCCTGAGGACTGTCCGTGGCTCTCTGCACCCTGAGGCCTGTCTCTGTCTCTCTGCACCCTGAGGACTGTCTGTGGCTCTCTGCACCCTGAGGCCTGTCTCTCTCCACCCTGAGGACTGTCTGTCTCTCTCTGCACCCTGAGGTCTGTCTCTCTCTGCACCCTGAGGTCTGTCTATCTCTCTGCACCCCGAGGACTGTCTGTCTCTCTGCACCCGGAGGACTGTCTGTGTTTCTCTGCTCCCTGAGGACTGTCTGTCTCTCTCTGGACCCTGAGGACTGTCTGTCTCTCTGCACCCTGAGGACTGTCTGTCTCTCTGCACCCTGAGGTCTGTCTGTCTCTCTGCATCCTGAGTACTGTCCGTGTCTCTGCACCCTGAGGCCTGTCTGTCTCTCTGCACCCTGAGGTCTGTCTGTCTCTCTGCACCCTGGGGACTGTCTGTCTCTCTGCACCCTGATTACTGTCCTTGTCTCTGCACCCTGAGGACTATCCGTGTCTCTCTGCACCCTGAGGACTGTCTGTCTCTCTCTGCTCCTTGAAGACTGTCTGTACCTCTGCACCCTGAGTTCTGTCTGTCTCTCTGCCGCATGAGGACTGTCTGTCTCACTGCACCCTGAGGACTGTCCGTGTCTCTGCACCCTGAGGACTGTCTGTGTCTCTCTGCTCCCTGAGGACTGTCCGTGCCTCTCTGCACCCTGAGGACTGTTTGTCTCTCTGCACCCTGAGGCCTGTCTGTCTCTCTGCACCCGGAGGAATGTCTGTGTTTCTCTGCTCCCTGACGACTGTCTGTCTCTCTGCACCCTGAGGCCTGTCTGTCTCTCTGCACCCTGGGGACTGTCTGTCTTTCTGCACCCTGAGGCCTGTCTCTCTCTATGCACCCTGGGGACTGTCTGCCTCTCTCTCCTCCCTGAGGCCTGTCTGTCTCTCTCTGGACCCTGAGGACTATCTGTCTCTCTGCACCCTGATTACTGTCCTTGTCTCTGCACCCTGAGGACTGTCCGTGTCTCTCTGCACCCTGAGGCCTGTCTGTCTCTCACTGCAGCCTGAGGACTGTCCGTGGCTCTCTGCACCCTGAGGCCTGTCCCTGTCTCTCTGCACCCTGAGGACTGTCTGTGGCTCTCTCCACCCTGAGGCCTGTCTCTGTCTCTCTGCACCCTGAGGACTGTCTGTCTCTCTCAGCACCCTGAGGTCTGTCTCTCTCTGCACCCTGAGGTCTGTCTGTCTATGCACCCTGAGGGCTGTCCGTCTCTCTGCACCCTGAGGACTGTCTGTCTCTCTCTGCATCCTGACGACTGTCCGTCTGTCTGCACCCTGCGGACTGTCCGTGTCTCTCTGCACCCTAAGGACTGTTTGTCTCTCTGCACCCTCAGGACTGTCCGTGCCTCTCGACTATCTGAGGACTGTCTGTCTCTCTGCACCCTGAGGACTGTCTGTCTCTCTGGACCCTGAGGACTGTCTCTGTCTCTGGACCCTGAGTACTGTCTGTGTCTCTCTCAACTCCAAGGACTGCCAAGGACTGTCTGTCTCTCTGCACCCTCAGGACTGTCCGTGCCTCTCGACTATCTGAGGACTGTCTGTCTCTCAGCACCCTGAGGACTGTCTGTCTGCCTACATCCTGAGGGCTCTCCGTCTCTCGGCACCCAGAGGACTGTGCGTCTCTCTGCACCCTGAGGTCTGTCTCTCTCTCTGCACCCTGAGGACTGTCTGTCTCTCTGCACCCGGAGGAATGACTGTGTCTCTCTGCTCCCTGAGGACTGTCTGTCTCTCTCTGGACCCTGAGGACTGTCTGTCTCTCTGCACCCTGAGTATTGTCCGTGTCTCTGCACCCTAAGGACTGTCTGTGTCTCTCTGCTCCCTGAGGACTGTCCGTGCCTCTCTGCACCCTGAGGACTGTCTGTCTCTCTGCACCCTGAGGCCTGTCTGTCTCTCTGCACCCTGGGTCTGTCTGTCTCTCTGCATCCTGAGGACTGTTTGTCTCTCTGCACCCTGAGGCCTGTCTGTCTCTCTCTGCACCCTGAGGACTGTCCGTGGCTCTCTGCACCCTGAGGCCTGTCTCTGTCTCTCTGCACCCTGCAGACTGTCTGTCTCTCTCTGCACCCTGAGGTCTGTCTCTCTCTGCACCCTGAGGTCTGCCTGTCTCTGCACCCTGAGGACTGTCCATCTCTCTGCACCCTGAGGACTGTCTGTCTCTCTCTGCGCCCTGAGGACTGTCTCTCTCTCTGCACCCTGAGGACTGTCTGTCTCTCTGCACCCGGAGGACTGTCTGTGTCTCTCTGCTCCCTGAGGACTGTCTGTCTCTCTCTGGACCCTGAGGACTGTCCGTCTCTCTGCACCCTGAGTACTGTCCGTGTCTCTGCACCCTGAGGACTGTCTGTGTCTCTCTGCACCCTGAGGACTGTCTCTCTCTCTGCACCCTGAGGACTGTCTGTCTCTCTACACCCGGAGGACTGTCTGTGTCTCTCTGCTCCCTGAGGACTGTCTGTCTCTCTCTGGACCCTGAGGACTGTCTGTCTCTCTGCACCCTGAGTACTGTCCGTGTCTCTGCACCCTAAGGACTGCCTGTGTCTGTCTGCTCCCTGAGGACTGTCCGTGCCTCTCTGCACCCTGAGGACTGTCTGTCTCTCTGCACCCTGATGCCTGTCTGTCTCTCTCCACCCTGGGTCTGTCTGTCTCTCTGCATCCTGAGGACTGTTTGTCTCTCTGCACCCTGATGCCTGTCTGTCTCTCTCTGCACCCTGAGGACTGTCCGTGGCTCTCTGCACCCTGAGGCCTGTCTCTGTCTCTCTGCACCCTGCGGACTGTCTGTCTCTCTCTGCACCCTGAGGTCTGTCTCTCTCTGCACCCTGAGGTCTGTCTGTCTCTGCACCCTGAGGACTGTCCGTCTCTCTGCACCCTGAGGACTGTCTGTCTCTCTCTGCACCCTGAGGACTCTCTCTCTCTCTGCACCCTGAGGACTGTCTGTCTCTCTGCACCCGGAGGACTGTCTGTGTCTCTCTGCTCCCTGTGGACTGTCTGTCTCTCTCTGCTCCCTGTGGACTGTCTGTCTCTCTCTGGACCCTGAGGATTGTCTGTCTCTCTGCACCCTGAGTACTGTCCGTGTCTCTGCACCCTGAGGACTGTCTGTGTCTCTCTGCTCCCTGAGGACTGTCCGTGCCTCTCTGCACCCTGAGGACTGTTTGTCTCTCTGCACCCTGAGGCCTGTCTGTCTCTCTGCACCCGGAGGAATGTCTGTGTTTCTCTGCTCCCTGACGACTGTCTGTCTCTCTGCACCCTGAGGCCTGTCTGTCTCTCTGCACCCTGGGGACTGTCTGTCTTTCTGCACCCTGAGGCCTGTCTCTCTCTATGCACCCTGGGGACTGTCTGCCTCTCTCTGCTCCCTGAGGACTGTCTGTCTCTCTGCACCCTGAGGACTGTCTGTGTCTCTCTGCTCCCTGAGGCCTGTCTGTCTCTCTCTGGACCCTGAGGACTATCTGTCTCTTTGCACCCTGATTACTGTCCTTGTCTCTGCACCCTGAGGACTGTCCGTGTCTCTCTGCACCCTGAGGCCTGTCTGTCTCTCTCTTCAGCCTGAGGACTGTCCGTGGCTCTCTGCACCCTGAGGCCTGTCTCTGTCTCTCTGCAACCTGAGGACTGTCTGTCTCTCTCAGCACCCTGAGGTCTGTCTCTCTCTGCACCCTGAGGTCTGTCTGTCTATTCACCCTGAGGACTGTCCGTCTCTCTGCACCCTGAGGACTGTCTGTCTCTCTCTGCACCCTGAGGACTGTCCGTCTGTCTGCACCCTGCGGACTGTCCGTGTCTCTCTGCACCCTAAGGATTGTCTGTCTCTCTCCACCCTGAGGTGTCCGTCTCTCTCTAAACCCTGAGGACTGTCTGTGTGTTTCTGCACCCTGAGGCCTGTCTCTGTCTCTCTGCACCCTGAGGACTGTCCTTGTCTCTCAGCACCCTGAGGACTGTCTGTCTGTCTACACCCTGAGGGCTCTCCGTCTCTCTGCACCCAGAGGATTGTGCGTCTCTCTGCACCCTGACGTCTGTCTATCTCTCTGCACCCTGAGGACTGTCTGTCTCTCTGCACCCGGAGGACTGTCTGTGTCTCTCTGCTCCCTGAGGACTGTCTGTCTCTCTCTGGACCCTGAGGACTGTCTGTCTCTCTGCACCCTGAGGACTGTCTGTCTCTCTGCACCCTGAGGTCTGTCTGTCTCTCTGCATCCTGAGTACTGTCCGTGTCTCTGCACCCTGTGTATTGTTTGTCTCTCTGCACCCTCAGGACTGTCTGTCTCTCTGGACCCTGAGGACTGTCTCTGTCTCTGGACCCTGAGGACTGTCTGTGTCTCTCTGCACTCCAAGGACTGTCTGTCTCTCTGCACCCTGAGGACTGTCCGTGCCTCTCGACTACCTGAGCACTGTCTGTCTCTCTGCACCCTGAGGACTGTCTGTCTCTCTGCACCCTGAGGGCTGTCCGTGTCTCTCTGCTCCCTGAGGACTGTCCGTGCCTCTCTGCACCCTGAGGACTGTCTGTCTCTCTGCACCCTGATGCCTGTCTGTCTCTCTCTGCACCCTGAGGTCTGTCTGTCTCTGCACCCTGAGGACTGTCCGTCTCTCTGCACCCTGAGGACTGTCTGTCTCTCTCTGCACCCTGAGTACTATCCGTGTCTCTGCACCCTGAGGACTGTCTGTGTCTCTCTGCTCCCTGAGGACTGTCCGTGCCTCCCTGCACCCTGAGGACTGTTTGTCTCTCTGCACCCTGAGGCCTGTCTGTCTCTCTGCACCCTGAGGACTGTCTGTCTCTGCACCCTGAGGACTGTCCATCTCTCTGCACCCTGAGGACTGTCTGTCTCTCTACACCCGGAGGACTGTCTGTGTCTCTCTGCTCCCTGAGGACTGTCTGTCTCTCTCTGGACCATGAGGACTGTCCGTCTCTCTGCACCCTGAGTACTGTCCGTGTCTCTGCACCCTGAGGACTGTCTGTGTCTCTCTGCTCCCTGAGGACTGTCCGTGCCTCTCTGCACCCTGAGGACTGTTTGTCTCTCTGCACCCTGAGGCCTGTCTGTCTCTCTGCACCCGGAGGAATGTCTGCCTCTCTCTGCTCCCTGAGGACTGTCTGTCTCTCTGCACCCTGAGGCCTGTCTGTCTCTCTCTCGACCCTGAGGACTATCTGTCTCTCTGCACCCTGATTGCTGTCCTTGTCGCTGCACCCTGAGGACTGTCTGTGGCTCTCTGCACCCTGAGGCCTGTCTCTCTGCACCCTGAGGCCTGTCTCTCTCTATGCACCCTGGGGACTGTCTGCCTCTCTCTGCTCCCTGAGGACTGTCTGTCTCTCTGCACCCTGAGGACTGTCTGTGTCTCTCTGCTCCCTGAGGCCTGTCTGTCTCTCTCTGGACCCTGAGGACTATCTGTCTCTCTGCACCCTGATTACTGTCCTTGTCTCTGCACCCTGAGGACTGTCCGTGTCTCTCTGCACCCTGAGGCCTGTCTGTCTCTCTCTGCAGCCTGAGGACTGTCCGTGGCTCTCTGCACCCTGAGGCCTGTCTCTGCCTCTCTGCACCCTGAGGACTGTCTGTGGCTCTCTGCACCCTGAGGCCTGTCTCTCTGCACCCTGAGTACTGTCTGTCTCTCTCTGCACCCTGAGGTCTGTCTCTCTCTGCACCCTGAGGTCTGTCTATCTCTCTGCACCCCGAGGACTGTCTGTCTCTCTGCACCCGGAGGACTGTCTGTGTTTCTCTGCTCCCTGAGGACTGTCTGTCTCTCTCTGGACCCTGAGGACTGTCTGTCTCTCTGCACCCTGAGGACTGTCTGTCTCTCTGCACCCTGAGGTCTGTCTGTCTCTCTGCATCCTGAGTACTGTCCGTGTCTCTGCACCCTGAGGCCTGTCTGTCTCTCTGCACCCTGAGGTCTGTCTGTCTCTCTGCACCCTGGGGACTGTCTGTCTCTCTGCACCCTGATTACTGTCCTTGTCTCTGCACCCTGAGGACTATCCGTGTCTCTCTGCACCCTGAGGACTGTCTGTCTCTCTCTGCTCCTTGAAGACTGTCTGTACCTCTGCACCCTGAGTTCTGTCTGTCTCTCTGCCGCATGAGGACTGTCTGTCTCACTGCACCCTGAGGACTGTCCGTGTCTTTCTGCACCCTGAGGCCTGTCACTATCTCTCTGCACCCTGAGGACTGTCCTTGTCTCTCTGCACCCTGATGTCTGTCTCTCTCTCTGCACCCTGAGGACTGTCTGTCTCTCTGCTCCCTGAGGACTGTCTGTCTCTCTGCACCCCGAGGACGATCTGTCTCTCTGGACCCCGAGGACTGTCTGTCTCTCTGCACCCTGAGGACTGTCTTTCTCTCTCTGCACCCTGCGGACTGTCCGTGTCTCTCTGCACCCTAAGGATTGTCTGTCTCTCTCCACACTGATATGTCCGTCTCTCTCTGAACCCTGAGGACTGTCCGTGTCTCTCTGCACCCTGAAGACTGTCTGTATCTCTACACCCTGACTTCTGTCTGTCTCTCTGCAGCCTAAAGACTGTCTGTCTCTCTGCACCCTGAGGACTGTACGTGTCTCTCTGCACCCTGAGGCCTGTCTCTGTCTCTCTGCACCCTGAGGGCTGTCCTTGTCTCTCAGCACCCTGAGGACTGTCTGTCTGCCTACATCCTGAGGGCTCTCCGTCTCTCGGCACCCAGAGGACTGTGCGTCTCTCTGCACCCTGAGGTCTGTCTCTCTCTCTGCAACCTGAGGACTGTCTGTCTCTCTGCACCCTGAGGACTGTCTGTCTCTCTGCACCCTGATGGCTGTCCGTGTCTCTCTGCACCCTGTGTACTATCTGTCTCTCTGCACCCTCAGGTCTGTCTGTCTCTCTGCATCCTGAGCACTGTCGGTGTCTCTGCACCCTGTGTACTATCTGTCTCTCTGCACCCTCAGGACTGACTGTCTGTCTGTCTGGACCCTGAGGACTGTCTGTGTCTCTCTGCACCCCAAGGACTGTCTGTCTCTCTGCTCCCTGAGGACTGTCTGTCTCTCTCTGCACCCTGAGGACTGTCCGTCTCTCTGAACCCTGAGGACTGTCCGTGTCTCTCTGCACCCTGAAGACTGTCCGTATCTCTACACCCTGAGTTCTGTCTGTCTCTCTGCAGCCTGAGGACTGTCTGTCTTTCTGCACCCTGAGGACTGTCCGTGTCTCTCTGCACCCTGAGGCCTGTCTCTGTCTCTCTGCACCCAGAGGGCTGTCCTTGTCTCTCAGCACCCTGAGGACTGTCCTTGTCTCTCAGCACCCTGAGGACTGTCTGTCTGCCTACATCCTGAGGGCTCTCCGTCTCTCGGCACCCAGAGGACTGTGCGTCTCTCTGCACCCTGAGGTCTGTCTCTCTCTCTGCACTCTGAGGACTGTCTGTCTCTCTGCACTCGGAGGACTGTCTGTGTCTCTCTGCTCCCTGAGGACTGTCTGTCTCTCTCTGGACCCTGAGGACTGTCTGTCTCTCTGCACCCTGAGTACTGTCCGTGTCTCTGCACCCTGAGGACTGTTTGTCTCTCTGCAGTCTGCGGATTGTCTGTCTCTCTCCACCCTGAGGACTGTCTGTGTCTCTTCACCCTGAGGATTGTCTGTCTCTCTGCACCCTGAGGATTGTCTGTCTCTCTACACCCTGAGGACTGTCCGTGCCTCTCTGCACCCTGAGGACTGTCCGTGTCTCTGCACCCTGAGGACTATCTGTCTCTCTCTGGACCCTAAGGACTGTCTGTCTCTCTGCACCCTGAGTACTGTCCGTGACTCTGCAACCTGAGGACTGCCTGTGTCTCTCTGATCCCTGAGGACTGTCTGTCTCTCAGCACCCTGATGTATGTCTGTCTCTCTGCACTCTGAGGACTGTCTGTCTCTCTTCAGCCTGAGGATTGTCTGTCTGTCTCCACCCTGAGGACTGTCTATGTCTCTCTTCACCCTGAGGACTGTCTGTCTGTCTGCACCATGAGGACTGTCTGTCTCTCTGCACCCTGAGGACCGTCTGTCTCTCTCTGGACCCTGAGGACTGTCTGTCTCTCTCTGATCCCTGAGGACTGTCTGTCTCTCTGCACCCTGAGGACTATCTGTCTCTCTGCACCCTGAGGACTGTCCGTGTCTCTCTGCACCCTGAAGACTGTCTGTATCTCTACACCCTGAGTTCTGTCTGTCTCTCTGCAGCCTAAAGACTGTCTGTCTCTCTGCACCCTGAGGACTGTCCGTGTCTCTCTGCACCCTGAGGCCTGTCTCTGTCACTCTGCACCCTGAGGTCTGTCCTTGTCTTTCAGCACCTTGAGGACTGTCTGTCTGCCTACATCCTGAGGGCTCTCCGTCTCTCGGCACCCAGAGGACTGTGCGTCTCTCTGCACCCTGAGGTCTGTCTCTCTCTCTGCACCCTGAGGAATTTCTGTCTCTCTGCACCCGGAGGACTGTCTGTGTTTCTCTGCTCCCTGACGACTGTTTGTCTCTCTCCACCCTTAGTCCTGTCTGTCTCTCTGCACCCTGGGGACTGTCTGTCTCTCTGCACCCTGAGGCCTGTCTCTCTCAATGCACCCTGGGGACTGTCTGCCTCTCTCTGCTCCCTGAGGACTGTCTGTCTCTCTGCACCCTGAGGACTGTCTGTGTCTCTCTGCTCCCTGAGGCCTGTCTGTCTCTCTCTGGACCCTGAGGACTATCTGTTTCTCTGCACCCTGATTGCTGTCCTTGTCTCTGCACCCTGAGGACTGTCCGTGTCTCTCTGCACCCTGAGGTCTGTCTGTCTCTCTCTGCTCCTTGAAGACTGTGTGTACCTCTGCACCCTGAGTTCTGTCTGTCTCTCTGCCGCCTGAGGACTGTCTGTCTCTCTGCACCCTGAGTACTGTCCGTGTCTCTGCACCCTGAGGACTGTCTGTGTCTCTCTGCACCCCAAGGACTGTCTGTCTCTCTGCACCCTGAGGACTGTCCGTGTCTCTCTGCACCCTGAGGCCTGTCTCTGTCTCTCTGCACCCTGAGGGCTGTCCTTGTCTCTCAGCACCCTGAGGACTGTCTGTCTGCCTACATCCTGAGGGCTCTCCGTCTCTCGGCACCCAGAGGACTGTGCGTCTCTCTGCACTCTGAGGACTGTCCGTGGCTCTCTGCACCCTAAGGACTGTCTGTCTCTCTCCACACTGATATGTCCGTCTCTCTCTGAACCCTCAGGACTGTCCGTGTCTCTCTGCACCCTGAAGACTGTCTGTATCTCTACACCCTGAGTTCTGTCTGTCTCTCTGCAGCCTAAAGACTGTCTGTCTGTCTGCACCCTGAGGACTGTCCGTGTCTCTCTGCACCCTGAGGCCTGTCTCTGTCTCTCTGCACCCTGAGGGCTGTCCTTGTCTCTCAGCACCCTGAGGACTGTCTGTCTGCCTACATCCTGAGGGCTCTCCGTCTCTCGGCACCCAGAGGACTGTGCGTCTCTCTGCACCCTGAGGTCTGTCTCTCTCTCTCTGCAACCTGAGGACTGTCTGTCTCTCTGCACCCTGAGGACTGTCTGTCTCTCTGCACCCTGAGGGCTGTCCGTGTCTCTCTGCACCCTGTGTACTATCTGTCTCTCTGCACCCTGAGGTCTGTCTGTCTCTCTGCATCCTGAGCACTGTCCGTGTCTCTGCACCCTGTGTACTATCTGTCTCTCTGCACCCTCAGGACTGACTGTCTGTCTGTCTGGACCCTGAGGACTGTCTGTGTCTCTCTGCACCCCAAGGACTGTCTGTCTCTCTGCACCCTGAGGACTGTCCGTGTCTCTCTGCACCCTGAGGCCTGTCTCTGTCTCTCTGCACCCTGAGGGCTGTCCTTGTCTCTCAGCACCCTGAGGACTGTCTGTCTGCCTACATCCTGAGGGCTCTCCGTCTCTCGGCACCCAGAGGACTGTGCGTCTCTCTGCACCCTGAGGTCTGTCTCTCTCTCAGCAACCTGAGGACTGTCTGTCTCTCTGCACCCTGAGGACTGTCTGTCTCTCTGCACCCTGAGGGTTGTCCGTGTCTCTCTGCACCCTGTGTACTATCTGTCTCTCTGCACCCTGAGGTCTGTCTGTCTCTCTGCATCCTGAGCACTGTCCGTGTCTCTGCACCCTGTGTACTATCTGTCTCTCTGCACCCTCAGGACTGACTGTCTGTCTGTCTGGACCCTGAGGACTGTCTGTGTCTCTCTGCACCCCAAGGACTGTCTGTCTCTCTTCTCCCTGAGGACTGTCTGTCTCTCTCTGCACCCTGAGGACTGTCCGTCTCTCTGAACCCTGAGGACTGTCCGTGTCTCTCTGCACCCTGAAGACTGTCCGTATCTCTACACCCTGAGTTCTGTCTGTCTCTCTGCAGCCTGAGGACTGTCTGTCTTTCTGCACCCTGAGGACTGTCCGTGTCTCTCTGCACCCTGAGGCCTGTCTCTGTCTCTCTGCACCCAGAGGGCTGTCCTTGTCTCTCAGCACCCTGAGGACTGTCCTTGTCTCTCAGCACCCCTGAGGACTGTCTGTCTGCCTACATCCTGAGGGCTCTCCGTCTCTCGGCACCCAGAGGACTGTGCGTCTCTCTGCACCCTGAGGTCTGTCTCTCTCTCTGCACTCTGAGGACTGTCTGTCTCTCTGCACTCGGAGGACTGTCTGTGTCTCTCTGCTCCCTGAGGACTGTCTGTCTCTCTCTGGACCCTGAGGACTGTCTGTCTCTCTGCACCCTGAGTACTGTCCGTGTCTCTGCACCCTGAGGACTGTTTGTCTCTCTGCAGTCTGCGGATTGTCTGTCTCTCTCCACCCTGAGGACTGTCTGTGTCTCTTCACCCTGAGGATTGTCTGTCTCTCTGCACCCTGAGGATTGTCTGTCTCTCTACACCCTGAGGACTGTCCGTGCCTCTCTGCACCCTGAGGACTGTCCGTGTCTCTGCACCCTGAGGACTATCTGTCTCTCTCTGGACCCTAAGGGACTGTCTGTCTCTCTGCACCCTGAGTACTGTCCGTGACTCTGCAACCTGAGGACTGCCTGTGTCTCTCTGATCCCTGAGGACTGTCTGTCTCTCAGCACCCTGATGTATGTCTGTCTCTCTGCACTCTGAGGACTGTCTGTCTCTCTTCAGCCTGAGGATTGTCTGTCTGTCTCCACCCTGAGGACTGTCTATGTCTCTCTTCACCCTGAGGACTGTCTGTCTGTCTGCACCATGAGGACTGTCTGTCTCTCTGCACCCTGAGGACCGTCTGTCTCTCTCCGGACCCTGAGGACTGTCTGTCTCTCTCTGATCCCTGAGGACTGTCTGTCTCTCTGCACCCTGAGGACTATCTGTCTCTCTGCACCCTGAGGACTGTCCGTGTCTCTCTGCACCCTGAAGACTGTCTGTATCTCTACACCCTGAGTTCTGTCTGTCTCTCTGCAGCCTAAAGACTGTCTGTCTCTCTGCACCCTGAGGACTGTCCGTGTCTCTCTGCACCCTGAGGCCTGTCTCTGTCACTCTGCACCCTGAGGTCTGTCCTTGTCTTTCAGCACCTTGAGGACTGTCTGTCTGCCTACATCCTGAGGGCTCTCCGTCTCTCGGCACCCAGAGGACTGTGCGTCTCTCTGCACCCTGAGGTCTGTCTCTCTCTCTGCACCCTGAGGAATTCTGTCTCTCTGCACCCGGAGGACTGTCTGTGTTTCTCTGCTCCCTGACGACTGTTTGTCTCTCTCCACCCTTAGTCCTGTCTGTCTCTCTGCACCCTGGGGACTGTCTGTCTCTCTGCACCCTGAGGCCTGTCTCTCTCTATGCACCCTGGGGACTGTCTGCCTCTCTCTGCTCCCTGAGGACTGTCTGTCTCTCTGCACCCTGAGGACTGTCTGTGTCTCTCTGCTCCCTGAGGCCTGTCTGTCTCTCTCTGGACCCTGAGGACTATCTGTTTCTCTGCACCCTGATTGCTGTCCTTGTCTCTGCACCCTGAGGACTGTCCGTGTCTCTCTGCACCCTGAGGTCTGTCTGTCTCTCTCTGCTCCTTGAAGACTGTCTGTACCTCTGCACCCTGAGTTCTGTCTGTCTCTCTGCCGCCTGAGGACTGTCTGTCTCTCTGCACCCTGAGTACTGTCCGTGTCTCTGCACCCTGAGGACTGTCTGTGTCTCTCTGCTCCCTGAGGACTGTCCGTGCCTCGCTGCACCCTGAGGACTGTCTGTTTCTCTGCACCCTGAGGCCTGTCTCTCTCACTGCACCCTGAGGCCTGTCTGTCTCAGTGCACCCTGGGTCTGTCTGTCTCTCTGCATCCTGAGCACTGTTTGTCTCTCTGCACCCTGAGGCCTGTCTGTCTCTCTCTGCACCCTGAGGACAGTCCGTGGCTCTCTGCACCCTAAGGACTGTCTGTCTGCCTGCATCCTGAGGGCTCTCCGTCTCTCGGCACCCAGAGGACTGTGCGTCTCTCTGCACCCTGAGGTCTGTCTCTCTCTCTGCAACTGAGGACTGTCTGTCTCTCTGCACCCTGAGGACTGTCTGTCTCTCTGCACCCTGAGGTCTGTCTGTCTCTCTGCTTCCTGAGCACTGTCCGTGTCTCTGCACCCTGTGTACTATCTGTCTCTCTGCACCCTCAGGACTGACTGTCTGTCTGGACCCTGAGGACTGTCTGTCTCCCTCTGCACCCTGAGGACTGTCCGTCTCTCTGCACCCTGCGGACTGTCCGTGTCTCTCTGCACCCAAAGGACTGTCTGTCTCTCTCCACCCTGAGGTGTCCGTCTCTCTCTGAACCCTGAGGACTGTCCGTGTCTCTCTGCACCCTGAAGACTGTCCATATCTCTACACCCTGAATTCTCTCTGTCTCTCTGCAGCCTGAGGACTGTCTGTCTTTCTGCACCCTGAGGACTGTCCGTGTCTCTCTGCACCCTGAGGCCTGTCTCTGTCTCTCTGCACCCGGAGGGCTGTCCTTGTCTCTCAGCACCCTGAGGACTGTCTGTCTGCCTACATCCTGAGGGCTCTCCGTCTCTCGGCACCCAGAGGACTGTGCGTCTCTCTGCACCCTGAGGACTGTCTGTCTCTCTGCACTCGGAGGACTGTCTGTGTCTCTCTGCTCCCTGAGGACTGTCTGTCTCTCTCTGGACCCTGAGGACTGTCTATCTCTCTGCACCCTGAGTACTGTCCGTGTCTCTGCACCCTGAGGACTGTCTGTGTCTCTTCACCCTGAGGATTGTCTGTCTCTCTGCACCCTGAGGATTGTCTGTCTCTCTACACCCTGAGGACTGTCCGTGCCTCTCTGCACCCTGAGGACTGTCCGTGTCTCTGCACCCTGAGGACTATCTGGCTCTCTCTGGACCCTAAGGACTGTCTGTCTCTCTGCACCCTGAGTACTGTCCGTGACTCTGCAACCTGAGGACTGCCTGTGTCTCTCTGATCCCTGAGGACTGTCTGTCTCTCAGCACCCTGATGTATGTCTGTCTCTCTGCACTCTGAGGACTGTCTGTCTCTCTTCAGCCTGAGGATTGTCTGTCTGTCTCCACCCTGAGGACTGTCGATGTCTCTCTTCACCCTGAGGACTGTCTGTCTGTCTGCACCATGAGGACTGTCTGTCTCTCTGCACCCTGAGGACCGTCTGTCTCTCTCTGGACCCTGAGGACTGTCTGTCTCTCTCTGATCCCTGAGGACTGTCTGTCTCTCTGCACCCTGAGGAATATCTGTCTCTCTGCACCCTGAGGACTGTCCGTGTCTCTCTGCACCCTGAAGACTGTCTGTATCTCTACACCCTGAGTTCTGTCTGTCTCTCTGCACCCTGAGGACTGTCCGTGTCTCTCTGCACCCTGAGGCCTGTCTCTGTCACTCTGCACCCTTCGGTCTGTCCTTGTCTTTCAGCACCCTGAGGACTGTCTGTCTGCCTACATCCTGAGGGCTCTCCGTCTCTCGGCACCCAGAGGACTGTGCGTCTCTCTGCACCCTGAGGAATTTCTGTCTCTCTGCTCCCGGAGGACTGTCTGTGTTTCTCTGCTCCCTGACGACTGTTTGTCTCTCTCCACCCTTAGTCCTGTCTGTCTCTCTGCACCCTGGGGACTGTCTGTCTCTCTGCACCCTGAGGCCTGTCTCTCTCTATGCACCCTGGGGACTGTCTGCCTCTCTCTGCTCCCTGAGGACTGTCTGTCTCTCAGCACCCTGAGGACTGTCTATGTCTCTCTGCTCCCTGAGGCCTGTCTGTCTCTCTCTGGACCCTGAGGACTATCTGTTTCTCTGCACCCTGATTACTGTCCTTGTCTCTGCACCCTGAGGACTGTCCGTGTCTCTCTGCACCCTGAGGTCTGTCTGTCTCTCTCTGCTCCTTGAAGACTGTCTGTACCTCTGCACCCTGAGTTCTGTCTGTCTCTCTGCCGCCTGAGGACTGTCTGTCTCTCTGCACCCTGAGAACTGTCCGTGTCTTTCTGCACCCGGAGGCCTGTCTCTGTCTCTCTGCACCCTGAGGACTGTCCTTGTCTCTCTGCACCCTGAGGTCTGTCTCTCTCTCTCTGCACCCTGAGGACTGTCTGTCTCTCTGCACCCGGAGTACTGTCTATGTCTCTCTGCTCCCTGAGGGCTGTCTGTCTCTCTCTGGACCCTGAGGACTGTCTGTCTCTCTGCACCCTGAGGACTGTCTGTCTCTCTGCACCCTGAGGGCTGTCCGTGTCTCTCTGAACCCTGAGGACTGTCTGTCTCTCTGCACCCTGAGTACTGTCCGTGTTTCTGCACTCTGTATACTGTCTGTCTCTCTGCACCCTCAGGACTGTCTGTCTCTCTGCACCCTGAGGGCTGTCCGTGTCTCTCTGTACCCTGAGGACTGTCTGTCTCTCTGCACCCTGAGGACTGTCGGTGTTTCTGCACCCTGAGGTTTGTCTGTCTCTCTGGACCCTGAGGACTGTCTGTGTCTCTCTGCACCCCGAGGACTGTCTGTCTCTCTGGACCCTGAGGACTGTCTTTCTCTCTCTGAACCCTGAGGACTGTCCGTGTCTCTCTGCACCCTGAAGACTGTCTGTATCTCTGCACCCTGAGGACTGTCCGTGTCTCTCTGCACCCTGAGGCCTGTCTCTGTCTCTCTGCACCCTGAGGGCTGTCCTTGTCTCTCAGCACCTTGAGGACTGTCTGTCTGCCTACATCCTGAGGGCTCTCCGTCTCTCGGCCCCCAGAGAACTGTGCGTCTCTCTGCACCCTGAGGTCTGTCTCGCTCTCTGCACCCTGAGGACTGTCTGTCTCTCTGCACCCGGAGTACTGTCCGTGTCTCTGCACCCTGAGGACTGTCTGTGTCTCTCTGCTCCCTGAGGACTGTCCGTGCCTCTCTGCACCCTGAGGACTGTCCGTGGCTCTCTGCACCCTGAGGCCCGTCTCAGTCTCCCTGCACCCTGAGGCCTGTCTCTGTCACTCTGCACCTGGAGGGCTGTCCTTGTCTCTCAGCACCCTGAGGACTGTCCTTGTCTCTCAGCACCCTGAGGACTGTCTGTCTGCCTGCATCCTGAGGGCTCTCCGTCTCTCGGCACCCAGAGGACTGTGCGTCTCTCTGCACCCTGAGGTCTGTCTCTCTCTCTGCACTCTGAGGACTGTCTGCCTCTCTGCACTCGGAGGGCTGTCTGTGTCTCTCTGCTCCCTGAGGACTGTCTGTCTCTCTCTGGACCCTGAGGACTGTCTGTCTCTCTGCAGTCTGAGGATTGTCTGTCTCTCTCCACCCTGAGGACTGTCTGTGTCTCTTCACCATGAGGATTGTCTGTCTCTCTGCACCCTGAGGACTGTCTGTCTCTCTCTGCACCCTGAGGACTGTCCGTCTGTCTGCACCCTGCGGACTGTCCGTGTCTCTCTGCACCCTAAGGACTGTCTGTCTCTCTCCACCCTGAGGTGTCCGTCTCTCTCTGAACCCTGAGGACTGTCCGTGTCTTTCTGCACCCTGAGGCCTGTCTCTGTCTCTCTGCACCCTGAGGACTGTCCTTGTCTCTCAGCACCCTGAGGACTGTCTGTCGGTCTACACCCTGAGGGCTCTCCGTCTCTCTGCACCCAGAGGACTGTATGTCTCTCTGCACGCTGAGGTCTGTCTCTCTCTCTGCACCCTGAGGACTGTCTGTCTCTCTGCACCCGGAGGACTGTCTGTGTCTCTCTGCTCCCTGAGGACTGTCTGTCTCTCTCTGGACCCTGAGGACTGTCTGTCTCTCTGCACGCTGAGGGCTGTCCGTGTCTCTCTGCACCCTGTGTACTATCTGTCTCTCTGCACCCTGTGTACTATCTGTCTCTCTGCACCCTGAAGTCTGTCTGTCTCTCTGCATCCTGAGCACTGTCCGTGTCTCTGCACACTGTGTACTATCTGTCTCTCTGCACCCTCAGGACTGTCTGTCTGTCTGGTCCCTGAGGACTGTCTGTGTCTCTCTGCACCCCAAGGACTGTCTGTCTCTCTGCACCCTGAGGACTGTCTGTCTCTCTTTGCACCCTGAGGACTGTCCGTCTCTCTGCACCCTGCGGACTGTCCGTGTCTCTCTGCACCCAAAGGACTGTCTGTCTCTCTCCACCCTGAGGTGTCCGTCTCTCTCTGCTCCCTGAGGACTGTCTGTCTCTCTCTGGAACTGAGGACTGTCTGTCTCTCTGCACCCTGAGGACTGTCTGTCTCTCTGCACCCTGAGGGCTGTCCGTGTCTCTCTGCACCCTGAGGACTGTCTGTCTCTCTGCACCCTGAGTACTGTCCGTGTCTCTGCACCCTGTGTACTGTCTCTCTCTGTAGCCTGAGTACTGTCCGTGTTTCTGCACCCTGTATACTGTCTGTCTCTCTGCACCCTCAGGACTGTCTGTCTCTCTGCACCCTGAGGGCTGTCCGTGTCTCTCTGTACCCTGAGGACTGTCTGTCTCTCTGCACCCTGAGGACTGTCCGTCTCTCTGCACCCTGCGGACTGTCCGTGTCTCTCTGCACCCTTGCGCCAGTCTCTGTCTCTCTGCACCCTGAGGGCTGTCCTTGTCTCTCAGCACCCGGAGGATTGTCTGTCTGCCTACATCCTGAGGGCTCTCCGTCTCTCGGCACCCAGAGGACTGTGCGTCTCTCTGCACCCTGAGGTCTGTCGCTCTCTCTGCACCCTGAGGACTGTCCGTGTCTCTCTGCACCCAAAGGACTGTCTGTCTCTCTCCACCCTGAGGTGTCCGTCTCTCTCTGCACCCTGAAGACTGTCCGCATCTCTACACCCTGAGTTCTGTCTGTCTCTCTGCGGCCTGAGGACTGTCTGTCTTTCTGCACCCTGAGGACTGTCCGTGTCTCTCTGCACCCTGAGGCCTATCTCTGTCTCTCAGCACCCTGAGGACTGTCTGTCTGCCTACATCCTGAGGGCTCTCCGTCTCTCGGCACCCAGAGGACTGTGCGTCTCTCTGCACCCTGAGGTCTGTCTCTCTCTTTGCACCCTGAGGACTGTCTGTCTCTCTGCACTCGGAGGACTGTCAGTGTCTCTCTGCTCCCTGAGGACTGTCTGTGTCTCTCTGCACCCTGAGTACTGTCCGTGTCTCTGCACCCTGAGGACTGTCTGTCTCTCTGCAGTCTGAGGACTGTCTGAGTCTCTTCACCCTGAGGATTGTCTGTCTCACTGCACCCTGAGGACTGTCTGTCTCTCTACACCCTGAGGACTGTCATGTGCCTCTCTGCTACCTGAGGACTATCTGTCTCTCTGCACCCTGAGGCCTGTCTGTCTCTCTGCACCCTGAGGTCTGTCTGTCTCTTTCTCGTTCCTGAGGATTGTATGTCTCTCTCTGCACCCTGAGGACTGTCTGTGTCTCTCTGCACCCTGGGGACTATCTGTCTCTCTCTGGACCCTAAGGACTGTCTGTCTCTCTGCACCCTGAGTACTGTCCGTGACACTGCAACCTGAGGACTGCCTGTGTCTCTCTGATCACTGAGGACTGTCTGTCTCTCAGCACCCTGATGTATGTCTGTCTCTCTGCACCCTGAGGACTGTCTGTCTCTCTTCAGCCTGAGGATTGTCTATCTCTCTCCACCCTGAGGACTGTCTGTGTCTCTCTTCACCATGAGGACTGTCTGTCTGTCTGCACCATGAGAACTGTCTGTCTCTCTGCACCCTGAGGACCGTCTGTCTCTGTCTGGACCCTGAGCACTGTCTGTCTCTCTCTGCACCCTGAGGTCTGTCTCTCTCTCTGCACTCTGAGGACTGTCTGTCTCTCTGCACTCGGAGGGCTGTCTGTGTCTCTCTGCTCCCTGAGGACTGTCTGTCTCTCTCTGGACCCTGAGGACTGTCTGTCTCTCTGCACCCTGAGGACCGTCTGTCTCTCTCTGGACCCTGAGCACTGTCTGTCTCTCTCTGCACCCTGAGGACTGTCTGTCTGCCTACATCCTGAGGGCTCTCCGTCTCTCGGCACTGAGAGGACTGTGCGTCTCTCTGCACCCTGAGGTCTGTCTCTCTCTCTGCACCCTGAGGTCTGTCTCTCTCTCTGCACCCTGAGGACTTTCTTTCTCTCTGCACCCGGAGGAATGTCTGTGTTTCTCTGCTCCCTGACGACTGTCTGTCTCTTTGCACTCTGAGGTCTGTCTGTCTCTCCGCACCCTGGGGACTGTCTGTCTCTCTGCACCCTGAGGCCTGTCTCTCTCGATGCACCCTGGGGACTGTCTGTCTCTTTCTCGTTCCTGAGGATTGTATGTCTCTCTCTGCACCCTGAGGACTGTCTGTGTCTCTCTGCACCCTGGGGACTATCTGTCTCTCTCTGGACCCTAAGGACTGTCTGTCTCTCTGCACCCTGAGTACTGTCCGTGACACTGCAACCTGAGGACTGCCTGTGTCTCTCTGATCACTGAGGACTGTCTGTCTCTCAGCACCCTGATGTATGTCTGTCTCTCTGCACCCTGAGGACTGTCTGTTTCTCTGCACCCTGAGGGCTGTCCGTGTCTCTCTGCACCCTGTGTACTGTCTGTCTCTCTGCACCCTGAGGTCTGTCTGTCTCTCTGCATCCTGAGCACTGTCCGTATCTCTACACCCTGTGTACTATCTGTCTCTCTGCACCCTCAGGACTGTCTGTCTGTCTGGACCCTGAGGACTGTCTGTGTCTCTCTGCACCCAAAGGACTGTCTGTCTCTCTGCTCCCTGAGGACTGTCTGTCTCTCTCTGCACCCTGAGGACTGTCCGTCTCTTTGCACCCTGCGGACTGTCCGTGTCTCTCTGCACCCAAAGGACTGTATGTCTCTCTCCACCCTGAGGTGTCCGTCTCTCTCTGAACCCTGAGGACTGTCCGTGTCTCTCTGCACCCTGAGGCCTGTCTCTGTCTCTCTGCACCCGGAGGGCTGCCCTTGTCTCTCAGCACCCTGAGGACTGTCCTTGTCTCTCAGCACCCTGAGGACTGTCTGTCTGCCTACATCCTGAGGGCTCTCCGTCTCTCGGCACCCAGAGGACTGTGCGTCTCTCTGCACCCTGAGGTCTGTCTCTCTCTCTGCACTCTGAGGACTGTCTGTCTCTCTGCACTCGGAGGGCTGTCTGTGTCTCTCTGCTCCCTGAGGACTGTCTGTCTCTCTCTGGACCCTGAGGACTGTCTGTCTCTCTGCACCCTGAGTACTGTCCGTGTCTCTGCACACTAAGGACTGTTTGTCTCTCTGCAGTCTGAGGATTGTCTGTCTCTCTCCACCCTGAGGACTGTCTGTGTCTCTTCAACCTGAGGATTGTCTGTCTCTCTGCACCCTGAGGACTGTCTGTCTCTTTCTGGTTCCTGAGGATTGTATGTCTCTCTCTGCACCCTGAGTACTGTCTGTGTCTCTCTGCACCCTGGGGACTATCTGTCTCTCTCTGGACCCTAAGGACTGTCTGTCTCTCTGCACCCTGAGTACTGTCCGTGACACTGCAACCTGAGGACTGCCTGTGTCTCTCTGATCCCTGAGGACTGTCTGTCTCTCAGCACCCTGATGTATGTCTGTCTCTCTGCACCCTGAGGACTGTGTGTCTCTCTTCAGCCTGAGGATTGTCTGTCTCTCTCCACCCTGAGGACTGTCTGTGTCTCTCTTCACCATGAGGACTGTCTGTCTGTCTGCACCATGAGAACTGTTTGTCTCTCTGCACCCTGAGGACCGTCTGTCTCTCTCTGGACCCTGAGCACTGTCTGTCTCTCTCTGCACCCTGAGGTCTGTCTCTCTCTCTGCACCCTGAGGACTTTCTTTCTCTCTGTACCCGGAGGAATGTTTGTGTTTCTCTGCTCCCTGACGACTGTCTGTCTCTCTGCACCCTGAGGCCTGTCTGTCTCTCTGCACCCTGGGGACTGTCTGTCTCTCTGCACCCTGAGGCCTGTCTCTCTCTATGCACCCTGGGGACTGTCTGCCTCTCTCGGCTCCCTGAGGACTGTCTGTCTCTCTGCACCCTGAGGACTGTCTGTTTCTCTGCACCCTGAGGGCTGTCCGTGTCTCTCTGCACCCTGTGTACTATCTGTCTCTCTGCACCCTCAGGACTGTCTGTCTGTCTGGACCCTGAGGACTGTCTGTGTCTCTCTGCACCCAAAGGACTGTCTGTCTCTCTGCTCCCTGAGGACTGTCTGTCTCTCTCTGCACCCTGAGGATTGTCCGTCTCTCTGCACCCAAAGGACTGTCTGTCTCTCTCCACCCTGAGGTGTCCATCTCTCTCTGAACCCTGAGGACTGTCCGTGTCTCTCTGCACCCTGAGGCCTGTCTCTGTCTCTCTGCACCCGGAGGGCTGTCCTTGTCTCTCAGCACCCTGAGGACTTTCCTTGTCTCTCAGCACCCTGAGGACTGTCTGTCTGCCTACATCCTGAGGGCTCTCCGTCTCTCGGCACCCAGAGGACTGTGCGTCTCTCTGCACCCTGAGGTCTGTCTCTCTCTCTGCACTCTGAGGACTGTCTGTCTCTCTGCACTCGGAGGGCTGTCTGTGTCTCTCTGCTCCCTGAGGACTGTCTGTCTCTCTCTGGGCCCTGAGGACTGTCTGTCTCTCTGCACCCTGAGTACTGTCCATGTCTCTGCACCCTGAGGACTGTCTGTGTCTCTTCACCCTGAGGATTGTCTGTCTCTCTCCAGCCTGAGGTGTCCGTCTCTCTCTGAACCCTGAGGACTGTCCGTGTCTTTCTGCACCCTGAGGCCTGTCTCTGTCTCTCTGCACCCTGAGGACTGTCCTTGTCTCTCAGCACCCTGAGGACTGTCTGTCGGTCTACACCCTGAGGGCTCCCCGTCTCTCTGCACCCAGAGGACTGTATGTCTCTCTGCACGCTGAGGTGTGTCTCACTCTCTGCACCCTGAGGACTGTCTGTCTCTCTGCACCCGGAGGGCTGTCTGTGTCTCTCTGCTCCCTGAGGACTGTCTGTCTCTCTCTGGACCCTCAGGACTGTCTGTCTCTCTGCTCCCTGAGGACTGTCTGTCTCTCTCTGCACCCTGAGGACTGTCCGTCTCTCTGCACCCTGCGGACTGTCCGTGTCTCTCTGCACCCAAAGGACTGTCTGTCTCTCTGCAGCCTGAGGACTGTCTGTCTTTCTGCACCCTGAGGACTGTCCGTGTCTCTCTGCACCCTGAGGCCTGTCTCTGTCTCTCTGCACCCGGAGGGCTGTCCTTGTCTCTCAGCACCCTGAGGACTGTCCTTGTCTCTCAGCACCCTGAGGACTGTCTGTCTGCCTGCATCCTGAGGGCTCTCCGTCTCTCGGCACCCAGAGGACTGTGCATCTCTCTGCACCCTGAGGTCTGTCTCTCTCTCTGCACTCTGAGGACTGTCTGTCTCTCTGCACTCGGAGGGCTGCCGTTGTCTCTCTGCTCCCTGAGGACTGTCTGTCTCTCTCTGGACCCTGAGGACTGTCTGTCTCTCTGCACCCTGAGTACTGTCCGTTGTTCTGCACCCTGAGGACTGTTTGTCTCTCTGCAGTCTGAGGATTGTCTGTCTCTCTCCACCCTGAGGACTGTCTGTGTCTCTTCACCCTGAGGATTGTCTGTCTCTCTGCACCCTGAGGACTGTCTGTCTCTCTCTGCACCCTGAGGACTGTCCGTCTGTCTGCACCCTGCGCACTGTCCGTGTCTCTCTGCACCCTAAGGACTGTCTGTCTCTCTACAGCCTGAGGTGTCCGTCTCTCTCTGAACCCTGAGGACTGTCCGTGTCTTTCAGCACCCTGAGGCCTGTCTCTGTCTCTCTGCACCCTGAGGACTGTCCTGGTCTCTCAGCACCCTGAGGACTGTCTGTCGGTCTACACCCTGAGGGCTCTCCGTCTCTCTGCACCCAGAGGACTGTATGTCTCTCTGCACGCTGAGGTCTGTCTCTCTCTCTGCACCCTGAGGACTGTCTGTCTCTCTGCACCCGGAGGACTGTCTGTGTCTCTCTGCTCCCTGAGGACTGTCTGTCTCTCTCTGGACCCTGAGGACTGTCTGTCTCTCTGCACCCTGAGGACTGTCTGTCTCTCTGCACCCTGAGGGCTGTCCGTGTCTCTCTGCACCCTGTGTACTATCTGTCTCTCTGCACCCTGAGGTCTGTCTGTCTCTCTGCATCCTGAGCACTGTCCGTGTCTCTGCACCCTGTGTACTATCTGTCTCTCTGCACCCTGAGGTCTGTCTGTCTCTCTGCACCCTGAGTACTGTCGGTGTCTCTGCACCCTGTGTACTGTCTATCTCTCTGTAGCCTGAGTATTGTCCGTGTTTCTGCACCCTGTATACTGTCTGTCTCTCTGCACCCTCAGGACTGTCTGTCTCTCTGCACCCTGAGGACTGTCTGTCTCTCTCTGGAACTGAGGACTGTCTGTCTCTCTGCACCCTGAGGACTGTCTGTCTCTCTGCACCCTGAGGGCTGTCCGTGTCTCTCTGCACCCTGAGGACTGTCTGTCTCTCTGCACCCTGAGTACTGTCCGTGTCTCTGCACCCTGTGTACTGTCTATCTCTCTGTAGCCTGAGTACTGTCCGTGTTTCTGCACCCTGTATACTGTCTGTCTCTCTGCACCCTCAGGACTGTCTGTCTCTCTGCACCCTGAGGGCTGTCCGTTTCTCTCTGCACCCTGAGGACTGTCTGTCTCTCTGCACCCTGAGGGCTGTCCGTTTCTCTCTGCACCCTGAGGACTATCTCTCTCTCTGCACCCTGAGGACTGTCTGTCTCTCTACACCCTGAGGACTGTCGGTGTTTCTGCACCCTGAGGTTTGTCTTTCTCTCTGGACCCTGAGGACTGTCTGTGTCTCTCTGCACCCCGAGGACTGTCTGTCTCTCTGCACCCTGAGGACTGTCTTTCTCTCTCTGCACCCTGAGAACTGTCCGTCTCTCTGCACCCTGCGGACTGTCCGTGTCTCTCTGCACCCTTGCGCCAGTCTCTGTCTCTCTGCACCCTGAGGGCTGTCCTTGTCTCTCAGCACCCTGAGGATTGTCTGTCTGCCTACATCCTGAGGGCACTCCGTCTCTCGGCACCCAGAGGACTGTGCGTCTCTCTGCACCCTGAGGTCTGTCTCTCTCTCTGCAACCTGAGGACTGTCTGTCTCTCTGCACCCGGAGGAATGTCTGTGTCTCTCTGCTCCCTGAGGACTGTCTGTCTCTCTCTGGACCCTGAGGACTGTCTGTCTCTCTGCACCCTGAGTACTGTCCGTGTCTCTGCACCCTAAGGACTGTCTGTGTCTCTCTGCTCCCTGAGGACTGTCTGTCTCTCTCTGGACCCTGAGGACTGTCTGTCTCTCTGCACCCTGAGGACCGTCTGTCTCTCTCTGGACCCTGAGCACTGTCTGTCTCTCTCTGCACCCTGAGGACTGTCTGTCTGCCTACATCCTGAGGGCTCTCCGTCTCTCGGCACTGAGAGGACTGTGCGTCTCTCTGCACCCTGAGGTCTGTCTCTCTCTCTGCACCCTGAGGTCTGTCTCTCTCTCTGCACCCTGAGGACTTTCTTTCTCTCTGCACCCGGAGGAATGGCTGTGTTTCTCTGCTCCCTGACGACTGTCTGTCTCTCTGCACTCTGAGGTCTGTCTGTCTCTCCGCACCCTGGGGACTGTCTGTCTCTCTGCACCCTGAGGCCTGTCTCTCTCGATGCACCCTGGGGACTGGCTGTCTCTTTCTCGTTCCTGAGGATTGTATGTCTCTCTCTGCACCCTGAGGACTGTCTGTGTCTCTCTGCACCCTGGGGACTATCTGTCTCTCTCTGGACCCTAAGGACTGTCTGTCTCTCTGCACCCTGAGTACTGTCCGTGACACTGCAACCTGAGGACCGCCTGTGTCTCTCTGATCACTGAGGACTGTCTGTCTCTCAGCACCCTGATGTATGTCTGTCTCTCTGCACCCTGAGGACTGTCTGTCTCTCTTCAGCCTGAGGATTGTCTATCTCTCTCCACCCTGAGGACTGTCTGTGTCTCTCTTCACCATGAGGACTGTCTGTCTGTCTGCACCATGAGAACTGTCTGTCTCTCTGCACCCTGAGGACCGTCTGTCTCTGTCTGGACCCTGAGCACTGTCTGTCTCTCTCTGCACCCTGAGGTCTGTCTCTCTCTCTGCACTCTGAGGACTGTCTGTCTCTCTGCACTCGGAGGGCTGTCTGTGTCTCTCTGCTCCCTGAGGACTGTCTGTCTCTCTCTGGACCCTGAGGACTGTCTGTCTCTCTGCACCCTGAGGACCGTCTGTCTCTCTCTGGACCCTGAGCACTGTCTGTCTCTCTCTGCACCCTGAGGACTGTCTGTCTGCCTACATCCTGAGGGCTCTCCGTCTCTCGGCACTGAGAGGACTGTGCGTCTCTCTGCACCCTGAGGTCTGTCTCTCTCTCTGCACCCTGAGGTCTGTCTCTCTCTCTGCACCCTGAGGACTTTCTTTCTCTCTGCACCCGGAGGAATGTCTGTGTTTCTCTGCTCCCTGACGACTGTCTGTCTCTCTGCACTCTGAGGTCTGTCTGTCTCTCCGCACCCTGGGGACTGTCTGTCTCTCTGCACCCTGAGGCCTGTCTCTCTCGATGCACCCTGGGGACTGTCTGTCTCTTTCTCGTTCCTGAGGATTGTATGTCTCTCTCTGCACCCTGAGGACTGTCTGTGTCTCTCTGCACCCTGGGGACTATCTGTCTCTCTCTGGACCCTAAGGACTGTCTGTCTCTCTGCACCCTGAGTACTGTCCGTGACACTGCAACCTGAGGACTGCCTGTGTCTCTCTGATCACTGAGGACTGTCTGTCTCTCAGCACCCTGATGTATGTCTGTCTCTCTGCACCCTGAGGACTGTCTGTTTCTCTGCACCCTGAGGGCTGTCCGTGTCTCTCTGCACCCTGTGTACTGTCTGTCTCTCTGCACCCTGAGGTCTGTCTGTCTCTCTGCATCCTGAGCACTGTCCGTATCTCTACACCCTGTGTACTATCTGTCTCTCTGCACCCTCAGGACTGTCTGTCTGTCTGGACCCTGAGGACTGTCTGTATCTCTCTGCACCCAAAGGACTGTCTGTCTCTCTGCTCCCTGAGGACTGTCTGTCTCTCTCTGCACCCTGAGGACTGTCCGTCTCTTTGCACCCTGCGGACTGTCCGTGTCTCTCTGCACCCAAAGGACTGTATGTCTCTCTCCACCCTGAGGTGTCCGTCTCTCTCTGAACCCTGAGGACTGTCCGTGTCTCTCTGCACCCTGAGGCCTGTCTCTGTCTCTCTGCACCCGGAGGGCTGCCCTTGTCTCTCAGCACCCTGAGGACTGTCCTTGTCTCTCAGCACCCTGAGGACTGTCTGTCTGCCTACATCCTGAGGGCTCTCCGTCTCTCGGCACCCAGAAGACTGTGCGTCTCTCTGCACCCTGAGGTCTGTCTCTCTCTCTGCACTCTGAGGACTGTCTGTCTCTCTGCACTCGGAGGGCTGTCTGTGTCTCTCTGCTCCCTGAGGACTGTCTGTCTCTCTCTGGACCCTGAGGACTGTCTGTCTCTCTGCACCCTGAGTACTGTCCGTGTCTCTGCACACTAAGGACTGTTTGTCTCTCTGCAGTCTGAGGATTGTCTGTCTCTCTCCACCCTGAGGACTGTCTGTGTCTCTTCAACCTGAGGATTGTCTGTCTCTCTGCACCCTGAGGACTGTCTGTCTCTTTCTGGTTCCTGAGGATTGTATGTCTCTCTCTGCACCCTGAGTACTGTCTGTGTCTCTCTGCACCCTGGGGACTATCTGTCTCTCTCTGGACCCTAAGGACTGTCTGTCTCTCTGCACCCTGAGTACTGTCCGTGACACTGCAACCTGAGGACTGCCTGTGTCTCTCTGATCCCTGAGGACTGTCTGTCTCTCAGCACCCTGATGTATGTCTGTCTCTCTGCACCCTGAGGACTGTGTGTCTCTCTTCAGCCTGAGGATTGTCTGTCTCTCTCCACCCTGAGGACTGTCTGTGTCTCTCTTCACCATGAGGACTGTCTGTCTGTCTGCACCATGAGAACTGTCTGTCTCTCTGCACCCTGAGGACCGTCTGTCTCTCTCTGGACCCTGAGCACTGTCTGTCTCTCTCTGCACCCTGAGGTCTGTCTCTCTCTCTGCACCCTGAGGACTTTCTTTCTCTCTGTACCCGGAGGAATGTTTGTGTTTCTCTGCTCCCTGACGACTGTCTGTCTCTCTGCACCCTGAGGCCTGTCTGTCTCTCTGCACCCTGGGGACTGTCTGTCTCTCTGCACCCTGAGGCCTGTCTCTCTCTATGCACCCTGGGGACTGTCTGCCTCTCTCGGCTCCCTGAGGACTGTCTGTCTCTCTGCACCCTGAGGACTGTCTGTTTCTCTGCACCCTGAGGGCTGTCCGTGTCTCTCTGCACCCTGTGTACTATCTGTCTCTCTGCACCCTCAGGACTGTCTGTCTGTCTGGACCCTGAGGACTGTCTGTGTCTCTCTGCACCCAAAGGACTGTCTGTCTCTCTGCTCCCTGAGGACTGTCTGTCTCTCTCTGCACCCTGAGGATTGTCCGTCTCTCTGCACCCAAAGGACTGTCTGTCTCTCTCCACCCTGAGGTGTCCGTCTCTCTCTGAACCCTGAGGACTGTCCGTGTCTCTCTGCACCCTGAGGCCTGTCTCTGTCTCTCTGCACCCGGAGGGCTGTCCTTGTCTCTCAGCACCCTGAGGACTTTCCTTGTCTCTCAGCACCCTGAGGACTGTCTGTCTGCCTACATCCTGAGGGCTCTCCGTCTCTCGGCACCCAGAGGACTGTGCGTCTCTCTGCACCCTGAGGTCTGTCTCTCTCTCTGCACTCTGAGGACTGTCTGTCTCTCTGCACTCGGAGGGCTGTCTGTGTCTCTCTGCTCCCTGAGGACTGTCTGTCTCTCTCTGGGCCCTGAGGACTGTCTGTCTCTCTGCACCCCGAGTACTGTCCATGTCTCTGCACCCTGAGGACTGTCTGTGTCTCTTCACCCTGAGGATTGTCTGTCTCTCTCCAGCCTGAGGTGTCCGTCTCTCTCTGAACCCTGAGGACTGTCCGTGTCTTTCTGCACCCTGAGGCCTGTCTCTGTCTCTCTGCACCCTGAGGACTGTCCTTGTCTCTCAGCACCCTGAGGACTGTCTGTCGGTCTACACCCTGAGGGCTCCCCGTCTCTCTGCACCCAGAGGACTGTATGTCTCTCTGCACGCTGAGGTGTGTCTCACTCTCTGCACCCTGAGGACTGTCTGTCTCTCTGCACCCGGAGGGCTGTCTGTGTCTCTCTGCTCCCTGAGGACTGTCTGTCTCTCTCTGGACCCTCAGGACTGTCTGTCTCTCTGCTCCCTGAGGACTGTCTGTCTCTCTCTGCACCCTGAGGACTGTCCGTCTCTCTGCACCCTGCGGACTGTCCGTGTCTCTCTGCACCCAAAGGACTGTCTGTCTCTCTGCAGCCTGAGGACTGTCTGTCTTTCTGCACCCTGAGGACTGTCAGTGTCTCTCTGCACCCTGAGGCCTGTCTCTGTCTCTCTGCACCCGGAGGGCTGTCCTTGTCTCTCAGCACCCTGAGGACTGTCCTTGTCTCTCAGCACCCTGAGGACTGTCTGTCTGCCTACATCCTGAGGGCTCTCCGTCTCTCGGCACCCAGAGGACTGTGCGTCTCTCTGCACCCTGAGGTCTGTCTCTCTCTCTGCACTCTGAGGACTGTCTGTCTCTCTGCACTCGGAGGGCTGTCTGTGTCTCTCTGCTCCCTGAGGACTGTCTGTCTCTCTCTGGACCCTGAGGACTGTCTGTCTCTCTGCACCCTGAGTACTGTCCGTGTCTCTGCACACTAAGGACTGTTTGTCTCTCTGCAGTCTGAGGATTGTCTGTCTCTCTCCACCCTGAGGACTGTCTGTGTCTCTTCAACCTGAGGATTGTCTGTCTCTCTGCACCCTGAGGACTGTCTGTCTCTTTCTGGTTCCTGAGGATTGTATGTCTCTCTCTGCACCCTGAGTACTGTCTGTGTCTCTCTGCACCCTGGGGACTATCTGTCTCTCTCTGGACCCTAAGGACTGTCTGTCTCTCTGCACCCTGAGTACTGTCCGTGACACTGCAACCTGAGGACTGCCTGTGTCTCTCTGATCCCTGAGGACTGTCTGTCTCTCAGCACCCTGATGTATGTCTGTCTCTCTGCACCCTGAGGACTGTGTGTCTCTCTTCAGCCTGAGGATTGTCTGTCTCTCTCCACCCTGAGGACTGTCTGTGTCTCTCTTCACCATGAGGACTGTCTGTCTGTCTGCACCATGAGAACTGTTTGTCTCTCTGCACCCTGAGGACCGTCTGTCTCTCTCTGGACCCTGAGCACTGTCTGTCTCTCTCTGCACCCTGAGGTCTGTCTCTCTCTCTGCACCCTGAGGACTTTCTTTCTCTCTGTACCCGGAGGAATGTTTGTGTTTCTCTGCTCCCTGACGACTGTCTGTCTCTCTGCACCCTGAGGCCTGTCTGTCTCTCTGCACCCTGGGGACTGTCTGTCTCTCTGCACCCTGAGGCCTGTCTCTCTCTATGCACCCTGGGGACTGTCTGCCTCTCTCGGCTCCCTGAGGACTGTCTGTCTCTCTGCACCCTGAGGACTGTCTGTTTCTCTGCACCCTGAGGGCTGTCCGTGTCTCTCTGCACCCTGTGTACTATCTGTCTCTCTGCACCCTCAGGACTGTCTGTCTGTCTGGACCCTGAGGACTGTCTGTGTCTCTCTGCACCCAAAGGACTGTCTGTCTCTCTGCTCCCTGAGGACTGTCTGTCTCTCTCTGCACCCTGAGGATTGTCCGTCTCTCTGCACCCAAAGGACTGTCTGTCTCTCTCCACCCTGAGGTGTCCATCTCTCTCTGAACCCTGAGGACTGTCCGTGTCTCTCTGCACCCTGAGGCCTGTCTCTGTCTCTCTGCACCCGGAGGGCTGTCCTTGTCTCTCAGCACCCTGAGGACTTTCCTTGTCTCTCAGCACCCTGAGGACTGTCTGTCTGCCTACATCCTGAGGGCTCTCCGTCTCTCGGCACCCAGAGGACTGTGCGTCTCTCTGCACCCTGAGGTCTGTCTCTCTCTCTGCACTCTGAGGACTGTCTGTCTCTCTGCACTCGGAGGGCTGTCTGTGTCTCTCTGCTCCCTGAGGACTGTCTGTCTCTCTCTGGGCCCTGAGGACTGTCTGTCTCTCTGCACCCTGAGTACTGTCCATGTCTCTGCACCCTGAGGACTGTCTGTGTCTCTTCACCCTGAGGATTGTCTGTCTCTCTCCAGCCTGAGGTGTCCGTCTCTCTCTGAACCCTGAGGACTGTCCGTGTCTTTCTGCACCCTGAGGCCTGTCTCTGTCTCTCTGCACCCTGAGGACTGTCCTTGTCTCTCAGCACCCTGAGGACTGTCTGTCGGTCTACACCCTGAGGGCTCCCCGTCTCTCTGCACCCAGAGGACTGTATGTCTCTCTGCACGCTGAGGTGTGTCTCACTCTCTGCACCCTGAGGACTGTCTGTCTCTCTGCACCCGGAGGGCTGTCTGTGTCTCTCTGCTCCCTGAGGACTGTCTGTCTCTCTCTGGACCCTCAGGACTGTCTGTCTCTCTGCTCCCTGAGGACTGTCTGTCTCTCTCTGCACCCTGAGGACTGTCCGTCTCTCTGCACCCTGCGGACTGTCCGTGTCTCTCTGCACCCAAAGGACTGTCTGTCTCTCTGCAGCCTGAGGACTGTCTGTCTTTCTGCACCCTGAGGACTGTCCGTGTCTCTCTGCACCCTGAGGCCTGTCTCTGTCTCTCTGCACCCGGAGGGCTGTCCTTGTCTCTCAGCACCCTGAGGACTGTCCTTGTCTCTCAGCACCCTGAGGACTGTCTGTCTGCCTGCATCCTGAGGGCTCTCCGTCTCTCGGCACCCAGAGGACTGTGCATCTCTCTGCACCCTGAGGTCTGTCTCTCTCTCTGCACTCTGAGGACTGTCTGTCTCTCTGCACTCGGAGGGCTGCCGTTGTCTCTCTGCTCCCTGAGGACTGTCTGTCTCTCTCTGGACCCTGAGGACTGTCTGTCTCTCTGCACCCTGAGTACTGTCCGTTGTTCTGCACCCTGAGGACTGTTTGTCTCTCTGCAGTCTGAGGATTGTCTGTCTCTCTCCACCCTGAGGACTGTCTGTGTCTCTTCACCCTGAGGATTGTCTGTCTCTCTGCACCCTGAGGACTGTCTGTCTCTCTCTGCACCCTGAGGACTGTCCGTCTGTCTGCACCCTGCGCACTGTCCGTGTCTCTCTGCACCCTAAGGACTGTCTGTCTCTCTACAGCCTGAGGTGTCCGTCTCTCTCTGAACCCTGAGGACTGTCCGTGTCTTTCAGCACCCTGAGGCCTGTCTCTGTCTCTCTGCACCCTGAGGACTGTCCTGGTCTCTCAGCACCCTGAGGACTGTCTGTCGGTCTACACCCTGAGGGCTCTCCGTCTCTCTGCACCCAGAGGACTGTATGTCTCTCTGCACGCTGAGGTCTGTCTCTCTCTCTGCACCCTGAGGACTGTCTGTCTCTCTGCACCCGGAGGACTGTCTGTGTCTCTCTGCTCCCTGAGGACTGTCTGTCTCTCTCTGGACCCTGAGGACTGTCTGTCTCTCTGCACCCTGAGGACTGTCTGTCTCTCTGCACCCTGAGGGCTGTCCGTGTCTCTCTGCACCCTGTGTACTATCTGTCTCTCTGCACCCTGAGGTCTGTCTGTCTCTCTGCATCCTGAGCACTGTCCGTGTCTCTGCACCCTGTGTACTATCTGTCTCTCTGCACCCTGAGGTCTGTCTGTCTCTCTGCACCCTGAGTACTGTCGGTGTCTCTGCACCCTGTGTACTGTCTATCTCTCTGTAGCCTGAGTATTGTCCGTGTTTCTGCACCCTGTATACTGTCTGTCTCTCTGCACCCTCAGGACTGTCTGTCTCTCTGCACCCTGAGGGCTGTCCGTTTCTCTCTGCACCCTGAGGACTGTCTGTCTCTCTGCACCCTGAGGACTGTCTGTCTCTCTCTGCACCCTGAGGACTCTCCGTCTCTCTACACCCTGCGGACTGTCCGTGTCTCTCTGCACCCAAAGGACTGTCTGTTTCTCTCCACCCTGAGGTGTCCGTCTCTCTCTGCTCCCTGAGGACTGTCTGTCTCTCTCTGGAACTGAGGACTGTCTGTCTCTCTGCACCCTGAGGACTGTCTGTCTCTCTGCACCCTGAGGACTGTCCGTGTCTCTCTGCACCCTGAGGACTGTCTGTCTCTCTGCACCCTGAGTACTGTCCGTGTCTCTGCACCCTGTGTACTGTCTATCTCTCTGTAGCCTGAGTACTGTCCGTGTTTCTGCACCCTGTATACTGTCTGTCTCTCTGCACCCTCAGGACTGTCTGTCTCTCTGCACCCTGAGGGCTGTCCGTTTCTCTCTGCACCCTGAGGACTGTCTGTCTCTCTGCACCCTGAGGGCTGTCCGTTTCTCTCTGCACCCTGAGGACTATCTCTCTCTCTGCACCCTGAGGACTGTCTGTCTCTCTACACCCTGAGGACTGTCGGTGTTTCTGCACCCTGAGGTTTGTCTTTCTCTCTGGACCCTGAGGACTGTCTGTGTCTCTCTGCACCCCGAGGACTGTCTGTCTCTCTGCACCCTGAGGACTGTCTTTCTCTCTCTGCACCCTGAGAACTGTCCGTCTCTCTGCACCCTGCGGACTGTCCGTGTCTCTCTGCACCCTTGCGCCAGTCTCTGTCTCTCTGCACCCTGAGGGCTGTCCTTGTCTCTCAGCACCCTGAGGATTGTCTGTCTGCCTACATCCTGAGGGCACTCCGTCTCTCGGCACCCAGAGGACTGTGCGTCTCTCTGCACCCTGAGGTCTGTCTCTCTCTCTGCAACCTGAGGACTGTCTGTCTCTCTGCACCCGGAGGAATGTCTGTGTCTCTCTGCTCCCTGAGGACTGTCTGTCTCTCTCTGGACCCTGAGGACTGTCTGTCTCTCTGCACCCTGAGTACTGTCCGTGTCTCTGCACCCTAAGGACTGTCTGTGTCTCTCTGCTCCCTGAGGACTGTCTGTCTCTCTCTGGACCCTGAGGACTGTCTGTCTCTCTGCACCCTGAGGACCGTCTGTCTCTCTCTGGACCCTGAGCACTGTCTGTCTCTCTCTGCACCCTGAGGACTGTCTGTCTGCCTACATCCTGAGGGCTCTCCGTCTCTCGGCACTGAGAGGACTGTGCGTCTCTCTGCACCCTGAGGTCTGTCTCTCTCTCTGCACCCTGAGGTCTGTCTCTCTCTCTGCACCCTGAGGACTTTCTTTCTCTCTGCACCCGGAGGAATGTCTGTGTTTCTCTGCTCCCTGACGACTGTCTGTCTCTCTGCACTCTGAGGTCTGTCTGTCTCTCCGCACCCTGGGGACTGTCTGTCTCTCTGCACCCTGAGGCCTGTCTCTCTCGATGCACCCTGGGGACTGTCTGTCTCTTTCTCGTTCCTGAGGATTGTATGTCTCTCTCTGCACCCTGAGGACTGTCTGTGTCTCTCTGCACCCTGGGGACTATCTGTCTCTCTCTGGACCCTAAGGACTGTCTGTCTCTCTGCACCCTGAGTACTGTCCGTGACACTGCAACCTGAGGACCGCCTGTGTCTCTCTGATCACTGAGGACTGTCTGTCTCTCAGCACCCTGATGTATGTCTGTCTCTCTGCACCCTGAGGACTGTCTGTCTCTCTTCAGCCTGAGGATTGTCTATCTCTCTCCACCCTGAGGACTGTCTGTGTCTCTCTTCACCATGAGGACTGTCTGTCTGTCTGCACCATGAGAACTGTCTGTCTCTCTGCACCCTGAGGACCGTCTGTCTCTGTCTGGACCCTGAGCACTGTCTGTCTCTCTCTGCACCCTGAGGTCTGTCTCTCTCTCTGCACTCTGAGGACTGTCTGTCTCTCTGCACTCGGAGGGCTGTCTGTGTCTCTCTGCTCCCTGAGGACTGTCTGTCTCTCTCTGGACCCTGAGGACTGTCTGTCTCTCTGCACCCTGAGGACTGTCTGTCTGCCTACATCCTGAGGGCTCTCCGTCTCTCGGCACTGAGAGGACTGTGCGTCTCTCTGCACCCTGAGGTCTGTCTCTCTCTCTGCACCCTGAGGTCTGTCTCTCTCTCTGCACCCTGAGGACTTTCTTTCTCTCTGCACCCGGAGGAATGTCTGTGTTTCTCTGCTCCCTGACGACTGTCTGTCTCTCTGCACTCTGAGGTCTGTCTGTCTCTCCGCACCCTGGGGACTGTCTGTCTCTCTGCACCCTGAGGCCTGTCTCTCTCGATGCACCCTGGGGACTGTCTGTCTCTTTCTCGTTCCTGAGGATTGTATGTCTCTCTCTGCACCCTGAGGACTGTCTGTGTCTCTCTGCACCCTGGGGACTATCTGTCTCTCTCTGGACCCTAAGGACTGTCTGTCTCTCTGCACCCTGAGTACTGTCCGTGACACTGCAACCTGAGGACTGCCTGTGTCTCTCTGATCACTGAGGACTGTCTGTCTCTCAGCACCCTGATGTATGTCTGTCTCTCTGCACCCTGAGGACTGTCTGTTTCTCTGCACCCTGAGGGCTGTCCGTGTCTCTCTGCACCCTGTGTACTGTCTGTCTCTCTGCACCCTGAGGTCTGTCTGTCTCTCTGCATCCTGAGCACTGTCCGTATCTCTACACCCTGTGTACTATCTGTCTCTCTGCACCCTCAGGACTGTCTGTCTGTCTGGACCCTGAGGACTGTCTGTATCTCTCTGCACCCAAAGGACTGTCTGTCTCTCTGCTCCCTGAGGACTGTCTGTCTCTCTCTGCACCCTGAGGACTGTCCGTCTCTTTGCACCCTGCGGACTGTCCGTGTCTCTCTGCACCCAAAGGACTGTATGTCTCTCTCCACCCTGAGGTGTCCGTCTCTCTCTGAACCCTGAGGACTGTCCGTGTCTCTCTGCACCCTGAGGCCTGTCTCTGTCTCTCTGCACCCGGAGGGCTGCCCTTGTCTCTCAGCACCCTGAGGACTGTCCTTGTCTCTCAGCACCCTGAGGACTGTCTGTCTGCCTACATCCTGAGGGCTCTCCGTCTCTCGGCACCCAGAAGACTGTGCGTCTCTCTGCACCCTGAGGTCTGTCTCTCTCTCTGCACTCTGAGGACTGTCTGTCTCTCTGCACTCGGAGGGCTGTCTGTGTCTCTCTGCTCCCTGAGGACTGTCTGTCTCTCTCTGGACCCTGAGGACTGTCTGTCTCTCTGCACCCTGAGTACTGTCCGTGTCTCTGCACACTAAGGACTGTTTGTCTCTCTGCAGTCTGAGGATTGTCTGTCTCTCTCCACCCTGAGGACTGTCTGTGTCTCTTCAACCTGAGGATTGTCTGTCTCTCTGCACCCTGAGGACTGTCTGTCTCTTTCTGGTTCCTGAGGATTGTATGTCTCTCTCTGCACCCTGAGTACTGTCTGTGTCTCTCTGCACCCTGGGGACTATCTGTCTCTCTCTGGACCCTAAGGACTGTCTGTCTCTCTGCACCCTGAGTACTGTCCGTGACACTGCAACCTGAGGACTGCCTGTGTCTCTCTGATCCCTGAGGACTGTCTGTCTCTCAGCACCCTGATGTATGTCTGTCTCTCTGCACCCTGAGGACTGTGTGTCTCTCTTCAGCCTGAGGATTGTCTGTCTCTCTCCACCCTGAGGACTGTCTGTGTCTCTCTTCACCATGAGGACTGTCTGTCTGTCTGCACCATGAGAACTGTCTGTCTCTCTGCACCCTGAGGACCGTCTGTCTCTCTCTGGACCCTGAGCACTGTCTGTCTCTCTCTGCACCCTGAGGTCTGTCTCTCTCTCTGCACCCTGAGGACTTTCTTTCTCTCTGTACCCGGAGGAATGTTTGTGTTTCTCTGCTCCCTGACGACTGTCTGTCTCTCTGCACCCTGAGGCCTGTCTGTCTCTCTGCACCCTGGGGACTGTCTGTCTCTCTGCACCCTGAGGCCTGTCTCTCTCTATGCACCCTGGGGACTGTCTGCCTCTCTCGGCTCCCTGAGGACTGTCTGTCTCTCTGCACCCTGAGGACTGTCTGTTTCTCTGCACCCTGAGGGCTGTCCGTGTCTCTCTGCACCCTGTGTACTATCTGTCTCTCTGCACCCTCAGGACTGTCTGTCTGTCTGGACCCTGAGGACTGTCTGTGTCTCTCTGCACCCAAAGGACTGTCTGTCTCTCTGCTCCCTGAGGACTGTCTGTCTCTCTCTGCACCCTGAGGATTGTCTGTCTCTCTGCACCCAAAGGACTGTCTGTCTCTCTCCACCCTGAGGTGTCCGTCTCTCTCTGAACCCTGAGGACTGTCCGTGTCTCTCTGCACCCTGAGGCCTGTCTCTGTCTCTCTGCACCCGGAGGGCTGTCCTTGTCTCTCAGCACCCTGAGGACTTTCCTTGTCTCTCAGCACCCTGAGGACTGTCTGTCTGCCTACATCCTGAGGGCTCTCCGTCTCTCGGCACCCAGAGGACTGTGCGTCTCTCTGCACCCTGAGGTCTGTCTCTCTCTCTGCACTCTGAGGACTGTCTGTCTCTCTGCACTCGGAGGGCTGTCTGTGTCTCTCTGCTCCCTGAGGACTGTCTGTCTCTCTCTGGGCCCTGAGGACTGTCTGTCTCTCTGCACCCTGAGTACTGTCCATGTCTCTGCACCCTGAGGACTGTCTGTGTCTCTTCACCCTGAGGATTGTCTGTCTCTCTCCAGCCTGAGGTGTCCGTCTCTCTCTGAACCCTGAGGACTGTCCGTGTCTTTCTGCACCCTGAGGCCTGTCTCTGTCTCTCTGCACCCTGAGGACTGTCCTTGTCTCTCAGCACCCTGAGGACTGTCTGTCGGTCTACACCCTGAGGGCTCCCCGTCTCTCTGCACCCAGAGGACTGTATGTCTCTCTGCACGCTGAGGTGTGTCTCACTCTCTGCACCCTGAGGACTGTCTGTCTCTCTGCACCCGGAGGGCTGTCTGTGTCTCTCTGCTCCCTGAGGACTGTCTGTCTCTCTCTGGACCCTCAGGACTGTCTGTCTCTCTGCTCCCTGAGGACTGTCTGTCTCTCTCTGCACCCTGAGGACTGTCCGTCTCTCTGCACCCTGCGGACTGTCCGTGTCTCTCTGCACCCAAAGGACTGTCTGTCTCTCTGCAGCCTGAGGACTGTCTGTCTTTCTGCACCCTGAGGACTGTCAGTGTCTCTCTGCACCCTGAGGCCTGTCTCTGTCTCTCTGCACCCGGAGGGCTGTCCTTGTCTCTCAGCACCCTGAGGACTGTCCTTGTCTCTCAGCACCCTGAGGACTGTCTGTCTGCCTACATCCTGAGGGCTCTCCGTCTCTCGGCACCCAGAGGACTGTGCATCCCTCTGCACCCTGAGGTCTGTTTCTCTCTCTGCACTCTGAGGACTGTCTGTCTCTCTGCACTCGGAGGGCTGCCGTTGTCTCTCTGCTCCCTGAGGACTGTCTGTCTCTCTCTGGACCCTGAGGACTGTCTGTCTCTCTGCACCCTGAGTACTGTCCGTTGTTCTGCACCCTGAGGACTGTTTGTCTCTCTGCAGTCTGAGGATTGTCTGTCTCTCTCCACCCTGAGGACTGTCTGTGTCTCTTCACCCTGAGGATTGTCTGTCTCTCTGCACCCTGAGGACTGTCTGTCTCTCTCTGCACCCTGAGGACTGTCCGTCTGTCTGCACCCTGCGCACTGTCCGTGTCTCTCTGCACCCTAAGGACTGTCTGTCTCTCTACAGCCTGAGGTGTCCGTCTCTCTCTGAACCCTGAGGACTGTCCGTGTCTTTCAGCACCCTGAGGCCTGTCTCTGTCTCTCTGCACCCTGAGGACTGTCCTGGTCTCTCAGCACCCTGAGGACTGTCTGTCTGTCTACACCCTGAGGGCTCTCCGTCTCTCTGCACCCAGAGGACTGTATGTCTCTCTGCACGCTGAGGTCTGTCTCTCTCTCTGCACCCTGAGGACTGTCTGTCTCTCTGCACCCGGAGGACTGTCTGTGTCTCTCTGCTCCCTGAGGACTGTCTGTCTCTCTCTGGACCCTGAGGACTGTCTGTCTCTCTGCACCCTGAGGACTGTCTGTCTCTCTGCACCCTGAGGGCTGTCCGTGTCTCTCTGCACCCTGTGTACTATCTGTCTCTCTGCACCCTGAGGTCTGTCTGTCTCTCTGCATCCTGAGCACTGTCCGTGTCTCTGCACCCTGTGTACTATCTGTCTCTCTGCACCCTGAGGTCTGTCTGTCTCTCTGCACCCTGAGTACTGTCGGTGTCTCTGCACCCTGTGTACTGTCTATCTCTCTGTAGCCTGAGTATTGTCCGTGTTTCTGCACCCTGTATACTGTCTGTCTCTCTGCACCCTCAGGACTGTCTGTCTCTCTGCACCCTGAGGGCTGTCCGTTTCTCTCTGCACCCTGAGGACTGTCTGTCTCTCTGCACCCTGAGGACTGTCTGTCTCTCTCTGCACCTGAGGACTCTCCGTCTCTCTACACCCTGCGGACTGTCCGTGTCTCTCTGCACCCAAAGGACTGTCTGTTTCTCTCCACCCTGAGGTGTCCGTCTCTCTCTGCTCCCTGAGGACTGTCTGTCTCTCTCTGGAACTGAGGACTGTCTGTCTCTCTGCACCCTGAGGACTGTCTGTCTCTCTGCACCCTGAGGACTGTCCGTGTCTCTCTGCACCTGAGGACTGTCTGTCTCTCTGCACCCTGAGTACTGTCCGTGTCTCTGCACCCTGTGTACTGTCTATCTCTCTGTAGCCTGAGTACTGTCCGTGTTTCTGCACCCTGTATACTGTCTGTCTCTCTGCACCCTCAGGACTGTCTGTCTCTCTGCACCCTGAGGGCTGTCCGTTTCTCTCTGCACCCTGAGGACTGTCTGTCTCTCTGCACCCTGAGGGCTGTCCGTTTCTCTCTGCACCCTGAGGACTATCTCTCTCTCTGCACCCTGAGGACTGTCTGTCTCTCTACACCCTGAGGACTGTCGGTGTTTCTGCACCCTGAGGTTTGTCTTTCTCTCTGGACCCTGAGGACTGTCTGTGTCTCTCTGCACCCCGAGGACTGTCTGTCTCTCTGCACCCTGAGGACTGTCTTTCTCTCTCTGCACCCTGAGAACTGTCCGTCTCTCTGCACCCTGCGGACTGTCCGTGTCTCTCTGCACCCTTGCGCCAGTCTCTGTCTCTCTGCACCCTGAGGGCTGTCCTTGTCTCTCAGCACCCTGAGGATTGTCTGTCTGCCTACATCCTGAGGGCACTCCGTCTCTCGGCACCCAGAGGACTGTGCGTCTCTCTGCACCCTGAGGTCTGTCTCTCTCTCTGCAACCTGAGGACTGTCTGTCTCTCTGCACCCGGAGGAATGTCTGTGTCTCTCTGCTCCCTGAGGACTGTCTGTCTCTCTCTGGACCCTGAGGACTGTCTGTCTCTCTGCACCCTGAGTACTGTCCGTGTCTCTGCACCCTAAGGACTGTCTGTGTCTCTCTGCTCCCTGAGGACTGTCCGTGTCTCTCTGCACCCAAAGGACTGTCTGTCTCTCTCCACCCTGAGGTGTCCGTCTCTCTCTGAACCCTGAGGACTGTCCGTGTCTCTCTGCACCCTGAAGACTGTCCGTATCTCTACACCCTGAGTTCTGTCTATCTCTCTGCGGACTGAGGACTGTCTGTCTTTCTGCAACCTGAGGACTGTCCGTGTCTCTCTGCACCCTGAGGACTGTCCGTGACACTGCAACCTGAGGACTGCCTGTGTCTCTCTGATCACTGAGGACTGTCTGTCTCTCAGCACCCTGATGTATGTCTGTCTCTCTGCACCCTGAGGACTGTCTGTCTCTCTTCAGCCTGAGGATTGTCTATCTCTCTCCACCCTGAGGACTGTCTGTGTCTCTCTTCACCATGAGGACTGTCTGTCTGTCTGCACCATGAGAACTGTCTGTCTCTCTGCACCCTGAGGACCGTCTGTCTCTGTCTGGACCCTGAGCACTGTCTGTCTCTCTCTGCACCCTGAGGTCTGTCTCTCTCTCTGCACTCTGAGGACTGTCTGTCTCTCTGCACTCGGAGGGCTGTCTGTGTCTCTCTGCTCCCTGAGGACTGTCTGTCTCTCTCTGGACCCTGAGGACTGTCTGTCTCTCTGCACCCTGAGGACCGTCTGTCTCTCTCTGGACCCTGAGCACTGTCTGTCTCTCTCTGCACCCTGAGGACTGTCTGTCTGCCTACATCCTGAGGGCTCTCCGTCTCTCGGCACTGAGAGGACTGTGCGTCTCTCTGCACCCTGAGGTCTGTCTCTCTCTCTGCACCCTGAGGTCTGTCTCTCTCTCTGCACCCTGAGGACTTTCTTTCTCTCTGCACCCGGAGGAATGTCTGTGTTTCTCTGCTCCCTGACGACTGTCTGTCTCTCTGCACTCTGAGGTCTGTCTGTCTCTCCGCACCCTGGGGACTGTCTGTCTCTCTGCACCCTGAGGCCTGTCTCTCTCGATGCACCCTGGGGACTGTCTGTCTCTTTCTCGTTCCTGAGGATTGTATGTCTCTCTCTGCACCCTGAGGACTGTCTGTGTCTCTCTGCACCCTGGGGACTATCTGTCTCTCTCTGGACCCTAAGGACTGTCTGTCTCTCTGCACCCTGAGTACTGTCCGTGACACTGCAACCTGAGGACTGCCTGTGTCTCTCTGATCACTGAGGACTGTCTGTCTCTCTGCACCCGGAGGGCTGTCTGTGTCTCTCTGCTCCCTGAGGACTGTCTGTCTCTCTCTGGACCCTCAGGACTGTCTGTCTCTCTGCTCCCTGAGGACTGTCTGTCTCTCTCTGCACCCTGAGGACTGTCCGTCTCTCTGCACCCTGCGGACTGTCCGTGTCTCTCTGCACCCAAAGGACTGTCTGTCTCTCTGCAGCCTGAGGACTGTCTGTCTTTCTGCACCCTGAGGACTGTCAGTGTCTCTCTGCACCCTGAGGCCTGTCTCTGTCTCTCTGCACCCGGAGGGCTGTCCTTGTCTCTCAGCACCCTGAGGACTGTCCTTGTCTCTCAGCACCCTGAGGACTGTCTGTCTGCCTACATCCTGAGGGCTCTCCGTCTCTCGGCACCCAGAGGACTGTGCATCCCTCTGCACCCTGAGGTCTGTTTCTCTCTCTGCACTCTGAGGACTGTCTGTCTCTCTGCACTCGGAGGGCTGCCGTTGTCTCTCTGCTCCCTGAGGACTGTCTGTCTCTCTCTGGACCCTGAGGACTGTCTGTCTCTCTGCACCCTGAGTACTGTCCGTTGTTCTGCACCCTGAGGACTGTTTGTCTCTCTGCAGTCTGAGGATTGTCTGTCTCTCTCCACCCTGAGGACTGTCTCTGTGTCTCTTCACCCTGAGGATTGTCTGTCTCTCTGCACCCTGAGGACTGTCTGTCTCTCTCTGCACCCTGAGGACTGTCCGTCTGTCTGCACCCTGCGCACTGTCCGTGTCTCTCTGCACCCTAAGGACTGTCTGTCTCTCTACAGCCTGAGGTGTCCGTCTCTCTCTGAACCCTGAGGACTGTCCGTGTCTTTCAGCACCCTGAGGCCTGTCTCTGTCTCTCTGCACCCTGAGGACTGTCCTGGTCTCTCAGCACCCTGAGGACTGTCTGTCGGTCTACACCCTGAGGGCTCTCCGTCTCTCTGCACCCAGAGGACTGTATGTCTCTCTGCACGCTGAGGTCTGTCTCTCTCTCTGCACCCTGAGGACTGTCTGTCTCTCTGCACCCGGAGGACTGTCTGTGTCTCTCTGCTCCCTGAGGACTGTCTGTCTCTCTCTGGACCCTGAGGACTGTCTGTCTCTCTGCACCCTGAGGACTGTCTGTCTCTCTGCACCCTGAGGGCTGTCCGTGTCTCTCTGCACCCTGTGTACTATCTGTCTCTCTGCACCCTGAGGTCTGTCTGTCTCTCTGCATCCTGAGCACTGTCCGTGTCTCTGCACCCTGTGTACTATCTGTCTCTCTGCACCCTGAGGTCTGTCTGTCTCTCTGCACCCTGAGTACTGTCGGTGTCTCTGCACCCTGTGTACTGTCTATCTCTCTGTAGCCTGAGTATTGTCCGTGTTTCTGCACCCTGTATACTGTCTGTCTCTCTGCACCCTCAGGACTGTCTGTCTCTCTGCACCCTGAGGGCTGTCCGTTTCTCTCTGCACCCTGAGGACTGTCTGTCTCTCTGCACCCTGAGGACTGTCTGTCTCTCTCTGCACCCTGAGGACTCTCCGTCTCTCTACACCCTGCGGACTGTCCGTGTCTCTCTGCACCCAAAGGACTGTCTGTTTCTCTCCACCCTGAGGTGTCCGTCTCTCTCTGCTCCCTGAGGACTGTCTGTCTCTCTCTGGAACTGAGGACTGTCTGTCTCTCTGCACCCTGAGGACTGTCTGTCTCTCTGCACCCTGAGGACTGTCCGTGTCTCTCTGCACCCTGAGGACTGTCTGTCTCTCTGCACCCTGAGTACTGTCCGTGTCTCTGCACCCTGTGTACTGTCTATCTCTCTGTAGCCTGAGTACTGTCCGTGTTTCTGCACCCTGTATACTGTCTGTCTCTCTGCACCCTCAGGACTGTCTGTCTCTCTGCACCCTGAGGGCTGTCCGTTTCTCTCTGCACCCTGAGGACTGTCTGTCTCTCTGCACCCTGAGGGCTGTCCGTTTCTCTCTGCACCCTGAGGACTATCTCTCTCTCTGCACCCTGAGGACTGTCTGTCTCTCTACACCCTGAGGACTGTCGGTGTTTCTGCACCCTGAGGTTTGTCTTTCTCTCTGGACCCTGAGGACTGTCTGTGTCTCTCTGCACCCCGAGGACTGTCTGTCTCTCTGCACCCTGAGGACTGTCTTTCTCTCTCTGCACCCTGAGAACTGTCCGTCTCTCTGCACCCTGCGGACTGTCCGTGTCTCTCTGCACCCTTGCGCCAGTCTCTGTCTCTCTGCACCCTGAGGGCTGTCCTTGTCTCTCAGCACCCTGAGGATTGTCTGTCTGCCTACATCCTGAGGGCACTCCGTCTCTCGGCACCCAGAGGACTGTGCGTCTCTCTGCACCCTGAGGTCTGTCTCTCTCTCTGCAACCTGAGGACTGTCTGTCTCTCTGCACCCGGAGGAATGTCTGTGTCTCTCTGCTCCCTGAGGACTGTCTGTCTCTCTCTGGACCCTGAGGACTGTCTGTCTCTCTGCACCCTGAGTACTGTCCGTGTCTCTGCACCCTAAGGACTGTCTGTGTCTCTCTGCTCCCTGAGGACTGTCCGTGTCTCTCTGCACCCAAAGGACTGTCTGTCTCTCTCCACCCTGAGGTGTCCGTCTCTCTCTGAACCCTGAGGACTGTCCGTGTCTCTCTGCACCCTGAAGACTGTCCGTATCTCTACACCCTGAGTTCTGTCTATCTCTCTGCGGACTGAGGACTGTCTGTCTTTCTGCAACCTGAGGACTGTCCGTGTCTCTCTGCACCCTGAGGACTGTCCGTGACACTGCAACCTGAGGACTGCCTGTGTCTCTCTGATCACTGAGGACTGTCTGTCTCTCAGCACCCTGATGTATGTCTGTCTCTCTGCACCCTGAGGACTGTCTGTCTCTCTTCAGCCTGAGGATTGTCTATCTCTCTCCACCCTGAGGACTGTCTGTGTCTCTCTTCACCATGAGGACTGTCTGTCTGTCTGCACAATGAGAACTGTCTGTCTCTCTGCACCCTGAGGACCGTCTGTCTCTGTCTGGACCCTGAGCACTGTCTGTCTCTCTCTGCACCCTGAGGTCTGTCTCTCTCTCTGCACTCTGAGGACTGTCTGTCTCTCTGCACTCGGAGGGCTGTCTGTGTCTCTCTGCTCCCTGAGGACTGTCTGTCTCTCTCTGGACCCTGAGGACTGTCTGTCTCTCTGCACCCTGAGGACCGTCTGTCTCTCTCTGGACCCTGAGCACTGTCTGTCTCTCTCTGCACCCTGAGGACTGTCTGTCTGCCTACATCCTGAGGGCTCTCCGTCTCTCGGCACTGAGAGGACTGTGCGTCTCTCTGCACCCTGAGGTCTGTCTCTCTCTCTGCACCCTGAGGTCTGTCTCTCTCTCTGCACCCTGAGGACTTTCTTTCTCTCTGCACCCGGAGGAATGTCTGTGTTTCTCTGCTCCCTGACGACTGTCTGTCTCTCTGCACTCTGAGGTCTGTCTGTCTCTCCGCACCCTGGGGACTGTCTGTCTCTCTGCACCCTGAGGCCTGTCTCTCTCGATGCACCCTGGGGACTGTCTGTCTCTTTCTCGTTCCTGAGGATTGTATGTCTCTCTCTGCACCCTGAGGACTGTCTGTGTCTCTCTGCACCCTGGGGACTATCTGTCTCTCTCTGGACCCTAAGGACTGTCTGTCTCTCTGCACCCTGAGTACTGTCCGTGACACTGCAACCTGAGGACTGCCTGTGTCTCTCTGATCACTGAGGACTGTCTGTCTCTCAGCACCCTGATGTATGTCTGTCTCTCTGCACCCTGAGGACTGTCTGTCTCTCTTCAGCCTGAGGATTGTCTATCTCTCTCCACCCTGAGGACTGTCTGTGTCTCTCTTCACCATGAGGACTGTCTGTCTGTCTGCACCATGAGAACTGTCTGTCTCTCTGCACCCTGAGGACCGTCTGTCTCTGTCTGGACCCTGAGCACTGTCTGTCTCTCTCTGCACCCTGAGGTCTGTCTCTCTCTCTGCACTCTGAGGACTGTCTGTCTCTCTGCACTCGGAGGCTGTCTGTGTCTCTCTGCTCCCTGAGGACTGTCTGTCTCTCTCTGGACCCTGAGGACTGTCTGTCTCTCTGCACCCTGAGGACCGTCTGTCTCTCTCTGGACCCTGAGCACTGTCTGTCTCTCTCTGCACCCTGAGGACTGTCTGTCTGCCTACATCCTGAGGGCTCTCCGTCTCTCGGCACTGAGAGGACTGTGCGTCTCTCTGCACCCTGAGGTCTGTCTCTCTCTCTGCACCCTGAGGTCTGTCTCTCTCTCTGCACCCTGAGGACTTTCTTTCTCTCTGCACCCGGAGGAATGTCTGTGTTTCTCTGCTCCCTGACGACTGTCTGTCTCTCTGCACTCTGAGGTCTGTCTGTCTCTCCGCACCCTGGGGACTGTCTGTCTCTCTGCACCCTGAGGCCTGTCTCTCTCGATGCACCCTGGGGACTGTCTGTCTCTTTCTCGTTCCTGAGGATTGTATGTCTCTCTCTGCACCCTGAGGACTGTCTGTGTCTCTCTGCACCCTGGGGACTATCTGTCTCTCTCTGGACCCTAAGGACTGTCTGTCTCTCAGCACCCTGATGTATGTCTGTCTCTCTGCACCCTGAGGACTGTCTGTTTCTCTGCACCCTGAGGGCTGTCCGTGTCTCTCTGCACCCTGTGTACTGTCTGTCTCTCTGCACCCTGAGGTCTGTCTGTCTCTCTGCATCCTGAGCACTGTCCGTATCTCTACACCCTGTGTACTATCTGTCTCTCTGCACCCTCAGGACTGTCTGTCTGTCTGGACCCTGAGGACTGTCTGTGTCTCTCTGCACCCAAAGGACTGTCTGTCTCTCTGCTCCCTGAGGACTGTCTGTCTCTCTCTGCACCCTGAGGACTGTCCGTCTCTTTGCACCCTGCGGACTGTCCGTGTCTCTCTGCACCCAAAGGACTGTATGTCTCTCTCCACCTGAGGTGTCCGTCTCTCTCTGAACCCTGAGGACTGTCCGTGTCTCTCTGCACCCTGAGGCCTGTCTCTGTCTCTCTGCACCCGGAGGGCTGCCCTTGTCTCTCAGCACCTGAGGACTGTCCTTGTCTCTCAGCACCCTGAGGACTGTCTGTCTGCCTACATCCTGAGGGCTCTCCGTCTCTCGGCACCCAGAGGACTGTGCGTCTCTCTGCACCCTGAGGTCTGTCTCTCTCTCTGCACTCTGAGGACTGTCTGTCTCTCTGCACTCGGAGGGCTGTCTGTGTCTCTCTGCTCCCTGAGGACTGTCTGTCTCTCTCTGGACCCTGAGGACTGTCTGTCTCTCTGCACCCTGAGTACTGTCCGTGTCTCTGCACACTAAGGACTGTTTGTCTCTCTGCAGTCTGAGGATTGTCTGTCTCTCTCCACCCTGAGGACTGTCTGTGTCTCTTCAACCTGAGGATTGTCTGTCTCTCTGCACCCTGAGGACTGTCTGTCTCTTCCTGGTTCCTGAGGATTGTATGTCTCTCTCTGCACCCTGAGTACTGTCTGTGTCTCTCTGCACCCTGGGGACTATCTGTCTCTCTCTGGACCCTAAGGACTGTCTGTCTCTCTGCACCCTGAGTACTGTCCGTGACACTGCAACCTGAGGACTGCCTGTGTCTCTCTGATCCCTGAGGACTGTCTGTCTCTCAGCACCCTGATGTATGTCTGTCTCTCTGCACCTGAGGACTGTGTGTCTCTCTTCAGCCTGAGGATTGTCTGTCTCTCTCCACCCTGAGGACTGTCTGTGTCTCTCTTCACCATGAGGACTGTCTGTCTGTCTGCACCATGAGAACTGTCTGTCTCTCTGCACCCTGAGGACCGTCTGTCTCTCTCTGGACCCTGAGCACTGTCTGTCTCTCTCTGCACCCTGAGGTCTGTCTCTCTCTCTGCACCCTGAGGACTTTCTTTCTCTCTGTACCCGGAGGAATGTTTGTGTTTCTCTGCTCCTGACGACTGTCTGTCTCTCTGCACCCTGAGGCCTGTCTGTCTCTCTGCACCCTGGGGACTGTCTGTCTCTCTGCACCCTGAGGCCTGTCTCTCTCTATGCACCCTGGGGACTGTCTGCCTCTCTCGGCTCCCTGAGGACTGTCTGTCTCTCTGCACCCTGAGGACTGTCTGTTTCTCTGCACCCTGAGGGCTGTCCGTGTCTCTCTGCACCCTGTGTACTATCTGTCTCTCTGCACCCTCAGGACTGTCTGTCTGTCTGGACCCTGAGGACTGTCTGTGTCTCTCTGCACCCAAAGGACTGTCTGTCTCTCTGCTCCCTGAGGACTGTCTGTCTCTCTCTGCACCCTGAGGATTGTCCGTCTCTCTGCACCCAAAGGACTGTCTGTCTCTCTCCACCCTGAGGTGTCCGTCTCTCTCTGAACCCTGAGGACTGTCCGTGTCTCTCTGCACCCTGAGGCCTGTCTCTGTCTCTCTGCACCCGGAGGGCTGTCCTTGTCTCTCAGCACCCTGAGGACTTTCCTTGTCTCTCAGCACCCTGAGGACTGTCTGTCTGCCTACATCCTGAGGGCTCTCCGTCTCTCGGCACCCAGAGGACTGTGCGTCTCTCTGCACCCTGAGGTCTGTCTCTCTCTCTGCACTCTGAGGACTGTCTGTCTCTCTGCACTCGGAGGGCTGTCTGTGTCTCTCTGCTCCCTGAGGACTGTCTGTCTCTCTCTGCACCCTGAGGACTCTCCGTCTCTCTACACCCTGCGGACTGTCCGTGTCTCTCTGCACCCAAAGGACTGTCTGTTTCTCTCCACCCTGAGGTGTCCGTCTCTCTCTGCTCCCTGAGGACTGTCTGTCTCTCTCTGGAACTGAGGACTGTCTGTCTCTCTGCACCCTGAGGACTGTCTGTCTCTCTGCACCCTGAGGGCTGTCCGTGTCTCTCTGCACCCTGAGGACTGTCTGTCTCTCTGCACCCTGAGTACTGTCCGTGTCTCTGCACCCTGTGTACTGTCTATCTCTCTGTAGCCTGAGTACTGTCCGTGTTTCTGCACCCTGTATACTGTCTGTCTCTCTGCACCCTCAGGACTGTCTGTCTCTCTGCACCCTGAGGGCTGTCCGTTTCTCTCTGCACCCTGAGGACTGTCTGTCTCTCTGCACACTGAGGGCTGTCCGTTTCTCTCTGCACCTGAGGACTATCTCTCTCTCTGCACCCTGAGGACTGTCTGTCTCTCTACACCCTGAGGACTGTCGGTGTTTCTGCACCCTGAGGTTTGTCTTTCTCTCTGGACCCTGAGGACTGTCCTTGTCTCTCAGCACCCTGAGGACTGTCTGTCGGTCTACACCCTGAGGGCTCCCCGTCTCTCTGCACCCAGAGGACTGTATGTCTCTCTGCACGCTGAGGTGTGTCTCACTCTCTGCACCCTGAGGACTGTCTGTCTCTCTGCACCCGGAGGGCTGTCTGTGTCTCTCTGCTCCCTGAGGACTGTCTGTCTCTCTCTGGACCCTCAGGACTGTCTGTCTCTCTGCTCCCTGAGGACTGTCTGTCTCTCTCTGCACCCTGAGGACTGTCCGTCTCTCTGCACCCTGCGGACTGTCCGTGTCTCTCTGCACCCAAAGGACTGTCTGTCTCTCTGCAGCCTGAGGACTGTCTGTCTTTCTGCACCCTGAGGACTGTCCGTGTCTCTCTGCACCCTGAGGCCTGTCTCTGTCTCTCTGCACCCGGAGGGCTGTCCTTGTCTCTCAGCACCCTGAGGACTGTCCTTGTCTCTCAGCACCCTGAGGACTGTCTGTCTGCCTACATCCTGAGGGCTCTCCGTCTCTCGGCACCCAGAGGACTGTGCATCTCTCTGCACCCTGAGGTCTGTCTCTCTCTCTGCACTCTGAGGACTGTCTGTCTCTCTGCACTCGGAGGGCTGCCGTTGTCTCTCTGCTCCCTGAGGACTGTCTGTCTCTCTCTGGACCCTGAGGACTGTCTGTCTCTCTGCACCCTGAGTACTGTCCGTTGTTCTGCACCCTGAGGACTGTTTGTCTCTCTGCAGTCTGAGGATTGTCTGTCTCTCTCCACCCTGAGGACTGTCTGTGTCTCTTCACCCTGAGGATTGTCTGTCTCTCTGCACCCTGAGGACTGTCTGTCTCTCTCTGCACCCTGAGGACTGTCCGTCTGTCTGCACCCTGCGCACTGTCCGTGTCTCTCTGCACCCTAAGGACTGTCTGTCTCTCTACAGCCTGAGGTGTCCGTCTCTCTCTGAACCCTGAGGACTGTCCGTGTCTTTCAGCACCCTGAGGCCTGTCTCTGTCTCTCTGCACCCTGAGGACTGTCCTGGTCTCTCAGCACCCTGAGGACTGTCTGTCGGTCTA
>NW_027275478.1:0-57940 GCF_030028105.1 Mobula birostris | reverse complement strand
ATGCGGAGGGCACATCAGATGGATACATATTAAGTTAACTTCCCACGTGTTTCTCAGCTGTTTGAAAGTTGTCTCATGGCTCTACACATCAACACAAAAAAGTTTTTATCTCAGTGCATGCAATGCTTAGACAATACAAATAGTATACATTTCAATTTTACACCAAAGCACTTACTGGAAACCTAATGCAAACACCTTAGTTTAACTTCCAACATGATTCTGAGATGTCTGAAAGTTGTTTCATGGCTCTGTTCATCAAGACAAAAAAGTTAATTTCTCAGTGCATACTATGTTCTGACATTAAGATGGTATACATTTCAATTTTCCAACAAAATGCGGAGGGCAAACCAGATGGATACATATTAAGTTAACTTCCCACATGTTTCTCAGCTGTTTGAAAGTTGTCTCATGGCTCTACACATCAACACAAAAAAGTTTTTATCTCAGTGCATGCAATGCTTAGACAATACAAATAGTATACATTTCAATTTTACACCAAAGCACTTACTGGAAACCTGATGCAAACACCTTAGGTTAACTTCCAACATGATTCTGAGATGTCTGAAAGTTGTTTCATGGCTCTGTTCATCAAGACAAAAAAGTTAATTTCTCAGTGCATACTATGTTCTGACATTAAGATGGTATACATTTCAATTTTCCAACAAAATGCAGAGGGCAAACCAGATGGATACATATTAAGTTAACTTCCCACATGTTTCTCAGCTGTTTGAAAGTTGTCTCATGGCTCTACACATCAACACAAAAAAGTTGTTAACTCAGGGCATACAATGGTTAGATAATACATAGAGTATACATTTCAATTTTACACCAAAGTACATGCTGCAAACCTAATGGAAACACCTCAGGGTAACTTCCCACATGATTCTGAGATGTCTGAAAGTTGTTTCATGGCTCTACACATCAACACAAAAAAGTTGTTAACTCAGGACCAACAATGGTTAGATAACAGAAATAGTATTCATTTCAATTTACACCAAAGTACATGCTGGAACCCAAATGGAAACAACTTAGGTTAACTTCCCACATGTTTCTGAGTTGTTTGAAAGTTGTATTATGGCTCTGAACATCAAGACAAAAAAGTTGTTTTCTCAGTGCATACAATGCTTTTACAATACAAATACTATACATTTCAATTATACTCAAAAGTCCTGATTGCAAATCTAATGGAAACACCTTAGGTTAACTTCCCACATGATTATGAGCAGTTTGAAAGTTGTTTCATGGCTGTACACATCAACACAAAAAAGTTGTTAACTCAGGGCATGCAATGCTTAGGGAATACAATTAGTATACATCTCAATTTTACACCAAAGCACTTACTGCAAACCTAATGGAAACACCTTAGGTTAACTTACCACCTGATTCTGAGATGTTTGAAAGTTGTTTCAAACCTGTGAACATAAAGATAAAAAAGTTGATTTCTCAGTGAATAGAGTGCTTTGACATAAAAGTAGTATATATTTCAATTGTACTCAGAAGTCCTGACTGCAATCCTAATGGAAACACCTTTGGTTAACTTCCCACATGATTCTGAGATGTCTGAAAGTTGTTTCATGGCTCTGTTCATGAAGACAAAAAAGTTACTTTCTCAGTGCATACTAGGTTCTTACATTAAGATGGTATACATTTCAATTTTCCAACAAAATGCAGAGGGCAAACAAGATGGATACATATTAAGTTAACTTCCCACATGTTTCTGAGCCGTTTCAAAGTTGTCTCATGGCTCTACACATCAACACAAAAAAGCTGTTAACACAGGGCATACAATGGTTAGATAATACAGAGAGTATACTTTTCAATTTTACAGCAACGTACATGCTGCAAACCTAATGGAAACACCTCAGGGTAACTTCCCACATGATTCTGAGATGTCTGAAAGTTGTTTCATGGCTCTACACATCAACACAAAAAAGTTGTTAACTCAGGACCAACAATGGTTAGATAATAGAAATAGTATACATTTCAATTTACACCAAAGTACATGCTGGAAACCAAATGGAAACAACTTAGGTTAACTTCCCACATGTTTCTGAGTTGTTTGAAAGTTGTATTATGGCTCTGAACATCAAGACATAAAAGTTGTTTTCTCAGAGCATACAATGCTTTTACAATACAAATACTATACATTTCAATTGTACTCAAAAGTCCTGATTGCAAATCTAATGGTAACACCTCAGGTTAACTTCCCACATGATTATGAGCAGTTTGAAAGTTGTTTCATGGCTGTACACATCAACACAAAAAAGTTGTTAACTCAGGGCATGCAATGCTTAGGCAATACAAATAGTATACATCTCAATTTTACACCAAAGCACTTACTGCAAACCTAATGAAAACACCTTAGGTTAACTTCCCACCTGATTCTGAGATGTCTGAAAGTTGTTTGAAACCTGTGAACATAAAGACAAAAAAGTTGGTTTCTCAGTGAATAGAGTGCTTTGACATAAAAGTAGTATACATTTCAATTGTACTCAAAAGTCCTGACTGCAATCCAAAAGGAAACACCTTTGGTTAACTTCCCACATGATTCTGAGTTGTTTGAAAGTTGTATTATGGCTCTGAACATCAAGACAAAAAAGTTGTTTTCTCAGTGCATACAATGCTTTTACAATACAAATACTATACATTTCAATTGTACTCAAAAGTCCTGTTTGCAAATCCAATGGAAACACCTTAGGTTAACTTCCCACATGACTATGAGCAGTTTGAAAGTTGTTTCATGGCTGTACACATCAACACAAGAAAGTTGTTAACTCAGGGCATGCAATGCTTAGGCAATACAAATAGTATACATCTCAATTTTACACCAAAGCACTTACTGCAAACCTAATGGAAACACCTTAGGTTAACTTCCCACCTGATTCTGAGATGTCTGAAAGTTGTTTCAAACCTGTGAACATAAAGATAAAAAAGTTGATTTCTCAGTGAATAGAGTGCTTTGACATAAAAGTAGTATACATTTCAATTGTACTCAAAAGTCCTGACTGCAATCCTAATGGAAACACCTTAAGTGGACTTCCCACAGGATTCTGAGTTCTTTGAAACTTGTTTCATGCCTCAAATCATCAAGACAAAAAAGTTCGTTTCTCAGTGCATACAGTGCTTTGACAACAAGAGCAGTATGCCTTTCAATTTTACAACGAAGTAGTGACTGCAAATCTAATGGAAGCACCTTAAATTAACTTCCCACATGATTCTGAACTGTTTGAAACTTGTTTCATGCCTCTGCTCATTAAGACAAAATGGTTCTTTTCTCAATGTATACAGTGCTTTGACAATCAATCTAGTGCCTTTCAATTTTACACCAAAGTAGTGACTGCAAACCTAATGGAAACACCTTAAGGTAACTTCCCACATGATTCTGAACTCTTTGAAACTTGTTTCAAGCCTCTGCTCATCAAGACAAAAAAGTTGTTTTCTCAGTGCATACTGTGCTTTGACCATAAAGTGGTATATATTTCAATTTTATACAAAACTACGACTGCAAACCTGATTGAAGCACGTAAAGTTAACTTCCCACATGATTCTGAGTTCTTTGAAACTTGGTTCATGCCTCAGTTCAGCAAGACAAAATTGTTGTCTTCTCAGTGCATACAGCACTTTGACAATAAAAGAAGTATGCCTTTCAAATTTACAGCAAAATAGTGAATGCAAACCTAATGGAAACACCTTAAGTTGACTTCCCACATGATTCTGAGTTCTTTGAAACTTGTTTCATGCCTCAAGTCAACAAGACAAAAAAGTTCTTTTCTCAGTGCATACAGTGCTTTGACAACAAGAGTAGTATGCCTTTCAATTTTACAACAAAGTAGTGACTGCAAATCTAATGGAAACACCTTAAATTAACTTCCCACATGATTCTGAACAGTATTTCAAACTTCTTTCATGCGCCTGCTCATCAAGACAAAAAAGTTCTTTTCTCAGTGCATACAGTCCTTTGACAATAAAACTAGTATGCCTTTCAAATTTACACCAAAGTAGTGAATGTAAACCTAATGGAAACACCATAAGTTAACTTCCCACATGATTCTGAACTATTTTGAACTTATTTCATCCCTCTGATCATCAAGGCAAAAAATTGCTTTCTCAGTGCATACAGTACTTTGACAACAAGAGTAGTAATCCTTTGAAATTTACACCAAAGCAGTGACTGCAAACCTAATGGAAACATCTTTAGTTAACTTCCCACATGATTCAGAACTGTTTAAAACTTATTTCATGCCTCTGCTCATCAAGACAAAAAAGTTGTTTTCTCAGTGCATACAGTGCTTTGACCATAAGGTGGTATACATTTCAATTTTATACAAAACTACGACTGCAAATCTAATGGAAACACCATAAATTAACTTCCCACATGATTCTGAACTGTTTGAAACTTCTTTCATGCCTCTGCTCATTAAGACAAAATGGTTCTTTTCTCAATGCATACACTGCTTTGACAATCAATCTAGTACTCCTTTCAATTTTACACCAAAGTAGTGACTGCAAACCTAATGCAAACACCTTAAGTTAACTTCCCACATGATTCTGAGTTCTTTGAAACTTGGTTCATGCCTCTGCTCAGCAAGACAAAATTGTTGTCTTCTCAGTGCATACAGCGCTTTGACAATAAAAGTAGAATGCCTTTCAAATTTACACCAAAATAGTGAATGCAAACCTAATGGAAACACCTTAAATTAACTTCCCACATGATTCTGAAGTATTTCAAACTTGTTTGATGCCTCAAATCATCAAGACAAAAAAGTTCTTTTCTCAGTGCATACATTGCTTTGACAACAAGAGTGGTATGCCTTTCAATTTTACACCAAAGTCGTGACTGCAAATCTAATGGAAACACCTTAAATTAACTTCCCAAATGATTCTGAAGTATTTCAAACTTGTTTCATGCCTCAAATCATCAAGACAAAAAAGTTCTTTTCTCAGTGCATACAGTGCTCTAACAACAAGAGCAGTATGCCTTTCAAATTTACACCAAACTAGTGAATGCAAACCTAATAGAAACACATTAGGTTGACTTCCCACATGATTCTAAACTATTTCAAACTTGTTTCATGCGCCTGCTCATCAGGACAAAAAAGTTCTTTTCTCAGTGCATACAGTCCTTTGACAATAAAACTAGCATGCCTTTCAAATTTACACCAAAGTAGTGAATGCAAACCTAATGGAAACACCTTAAGTTAACTTCCCACATGATTCTGAACTATTTCGAACTCATTTCATCCCTCTGATCATCAAGGCAAAAAAGTTCTTTTCTCAGTGCATACAGTGCTTTGACAACAAGAGTAGTATGCCTTTCAAGTTTACACCAAAGTAGTGACTACAACCCTGATGGAAATACCTTAAGGTAACTCCCACATGATTCTGAACTGTTTGAAACCTGCTTCATGCATCTGCTCATCAAGACAAAAAAGTTGTTTTCTGAGTGCATACAGTGCTTTGACAATAAAACTAGTATGCCTTTCAAATTTACACCAAAGTAGTGAATGCAAACCTAATGGAAACACGTTAAGTTGACTTCCCACATGATTCTGAACTGTTTGAAATTTGTTTCATGCCTCAAATCATTAAGACAAAGAAGTTCTTTTCTCAGTGCATACACTGCTTTGACAACAAGAGTGGTATGCCTTTCAATTTTACAACAAAGTAGTGACTGCAAATCTAATGGAAACACCTTAAATTAACTTCCCACATAATTCTGAAGTATTTCAAACTTGTTTCATGCCTCAAATCATCAAGACAAAAAATTTCTTTTCTCAGTGCATACAGTGCTTTAACAACAAGAGTAGTATGCCTTTCAAATTTACACCAAAGCAGTGAATGCAAACCTAATGGAAACACGTTAAGTTGACTTCCCACATGATTCTGAAAACTTGTTTCATGCCTCTGCTCATCAAGACAACATAGTTCTTTACTAAGTGCATACAGTGCTTTGAAAATCAAACTAGTATGCCTTTCAAATTTACACCAAAGTAGTAAATGCAAAGCTAATGGAAACAACTTAAGCTGACCTCCAACATGATTCTGAAGTATTTCAAACTTGTTTCATGCCTCAAATCATCTACGTAAAAAAGTTCTTTTCTCAGCGCATCCAGTGCTTTAACAACAAGAATACCATGCCTTTCAAATTAACATCAAAGTTGCGACAGCAAACATAATTGAAAAGCCTTAAGTTAACTTCCCACATGATTCTGAACTGTTTGAAATTTGTTTCATGTCTCTGATCATCAAAACAAAAAAGTTCTTTTCTCAGTGCATACAGTGCTTCAAAAACAAGAGTGGTATGCCTTTCAATTTTACACCAAAGTAGTGACTGCAAACCTAATGGAAACAAATTAGGTTGACTTCCCACATGATTCTGAACTATTTCAAACTTGTTTCATGCGCCTGCTCATCAGGACAAAAAAGTTCTTTTCTCAGTGCATACAGTCCTTTGACAATAAAACTAGCATGCCTTTCAAATTTACACCAAAGTAGTGAATGCAAACCTAATGGAAACACCTTAAGTTAACTTCCCACATGATTCTGAACTATTTCGAACTTATTTCATCCCTCTGATCATCAAGGTAAAAAAGTTCTTTTCTCAGTGCATACAGTGCTTTGACAACAAGAGTAGTATGCCTTTCAAGTTTACACCAAAGTAGTGACTACAACCCTAATGGAAATGCCTTAAGGTAACTCCCACATGATTCTGAGCTGTTTGAAACTTGCTTCATGCATCTGCTCATCAAGACAAAAAAGTTGTTTTCTGAGTGTATACAGTGCTTTGACAATAAAACTAGTATGCCTTTCAAATTTACACCAAAGTAGTGAATGCAAACCTAATGGAAACACGTTAAGTTGACTTCCCACATGATTCTGAACTATTTCAAACTTGTTTCATGCCTCTGCTCATCAAGACAACATAGTTCTTTACTAAGTGCATACAGTGCTTTGAAAATCAAACTAGTATGCCTTTCAAATTTACACCAAAGTAGTAAATGCAAAGCTAATGGAAACAACTTAAGCTGACCTCCAACATGATTCTGAAGTATTTCAAACTTGTTTCATGCCTCAAATCATCTACGTAAAAAAGTTCATTTCTCAGCGCATCCAGTGCTTTAACAACAAGAATAGTATGCCTTTCAAATTAACACCAAAGTAGTGACAGCAAACATAATTGAAAAGCCTTAAGTTAACTTCCCACATGATTCTGAACTGTTTGAAATTTGTTTCATGCCTCTGATCATCAAGACAAAAAAGTTCTTTTCTCAGTGCATACAGTGCTGTAAAAACAAGAGTGGTATGCCTTTCAATTTTACACCAAAGTAGTGACAGTAAATCTAATGGAAACACCTTAAATTAACTTCCCACATGATTCTGAGTTCTTTGAAACTTGTTTCATGCCTCAAATCATCAAGACAAAGAAGTTCTTTTCTCAGTGCATCCAGTGCTCTGACAACAAGAGTGGTATGACTTTCAATTTTACACCAAAGTAGTGACTGCAAATCTAATGGAAACACCTTAAATTAACTTCCCACATGATTCTGAAGTATTTCAAACTTGTTTCATGCCTCTAATCATCAAGACAAATAAGTTCTTTTCTCAGTGCATACAGTGCTTTGACAACAAGAGTAGTATGACTTTCAACTTTACAACAAAGTAGTGACTGCAAATCTAATGGAAACACCTTAAATTAACTTCCCACATTATTCTGAAGTATTTCAAACTTGTTTCATGCCTCAAATCATCAAGACAAAAAAGTTCTTTTCTCAGTGCATACAGTGCTTTAACAACAAGAGTAGTATGCCTTTCAAATTTACACCAAAGCAGTGAATGCAAACCTAATGGAAACACATTAAGTTGACTTCCCACATGATTCTGAAAACTTGTTTCGTGCCTCTGCTCATCAAGACAACATAGTTCTTTACTAAGTGCATACAGTGCTTTGAAAATCAAACTAGTATGCCTTTCAAATTAACATCAAAGTAGTGACAGCAAACATAATTGAAAAGCCTTAAGTTAACTTCCCACATGATTCTGAACTGTTTGAAATTTGTTTCATGCCTCTGATCATCAAAACAAAAAAGTTCTTTTCTCAGTGCATACAGTGCTTTAAAAACAAGAGTGGTATGCCTTTCAATTTTACACCAAAGTAGCGACTGCAAATCTAATGGAAACACCTTAAATTATCTTCCCACATGATTCTGAGTTCTTTGAAACTTGTTTCATGCCTCAAATCATCAAGACAAAGAAGTTCTTTTCTCAGTGCATACAGTGTTTTGACAACAAGAGTGGTATGCCTTTCAATTTTACACCAAAGTAGTGACTGCAAATCTAATGGAAACACCTTAAATTAACTTCCCACATGATTCTGAGTTCTTTGAAACTTGTTTCATGCCTCAAATCATCAAGACAAAGAAGTTCTTTTGTCAGTGCATACAGTGCTTTAACAACAAGAGTTGTATGCCTTTCAAATTTACACCAAACTAGTGAATGCAAACCTAATGGAAACACATTAGGTTGACTTCCCACATGATTCTGAACTATTTCAAACTTGTTTCATGCGCCTGCTCATCAGGACAAAAAAGTTCTTTTCTCAGTGCATACAGTCCTTTGACAATAAAACTAGCAGGCCTTTCAAATTTACACCAAAGTAGTGAATGCAAACCTAATGGAAACACCTTAAGTTAACTTCCCACATGATTCTGAACTATTTCGAACTTATTTCATCCCTCTGATCATCAAGGTAAAAAAGTTCTTTTCTCAGTGCATACAGTGCTTTGACAACAAGAGTAGTATGCCTTTCAAGTTTACACCAAAGTAGTGACTACAACCCTAATGGAAATGCCTTAAGGTAACTCCCACATGATTCTGAACTGTTTGAAACTTGCTTCATGCATCTGCTCAGCAAGACAAAAAAGTTGTTTTCTGAGTGTATACAGTGCTTTGACAATAAAACTAGTATGCCTTTCAAATTTACACCAAAGTAGTGAATGCAAACCTAATGGAAACACGTTAAGTTGACTTCCCACATGATTCTGAACTGTTTGAAATTTGTTTCATGCCTCAAATCATTAAGACAAAGAAGTTCTTTTCTCAGTGCATACACTGCTTTGACAACAAGAGTGGTATGCCTTTCAATTTTACAACAAAGTAGTGACTGCAAATCTAATGGAAACACCTTAAATTAACTTCCCACATAATTCTGAAGTATTTCAAACTTGTTTCATGCCTCAAATCATCAAGACAAAAAATTTCTTTTCTCAGTGCATACAGTGCTTTAACAACAAGAGTAGTATGCCTTTCAAATTTACACCAAAGCAGTGAATGCAAACCTAATGGAAACACGTTAAGTTGACTTCCCACATGATTCTGAAAACTTGTTTCATGCCTCTGCTCATCAAGACAACATAGTTCTTTACTAAGTGCATACAGTGCTTTGAAAATCAAACTAGTATGCCTTTCAAATTTACACCAAAGTAGTAAATGCAAAGCTAATGGAAACAACTTAAGCTGACCTCCAACATGATTCTGAAGTATTTCAAACTTGTTTCATGCCTCAAATCATCTACGTAAAAAAGTTCTTTTCTCAGCGCATCCAGTGCTTTAACAACAAGAATACCATGCCTTTCAAATTAACATCAAAGTTGCGACAGCAAACATAATTGAAAAGCCTTAAGTTAACTTCCCACATGATTCTGAACTGTTTGAAATTTGTTTCATGTCTCTGATCATCAAAACAAAAAAGTTCTTTTCTCAGTGCATACAGTGCTTCAAAAACAAGAGTGGTATGCCTTTCAATTTTACACCAAAGTAGTGACTGCAAACCTAATGGAAACAAATTAGGTTGACTTCCCACATGATTCTGAACTATTTCAAACTTGTTTCATGCGCCTGCTCATCAGGACAAAAAAGTTCTTTTCTCAGTGCATACAGTCCTTTGACAATAAAACTAGCATGCCTTTCAAATTTACACCAAAGTAGTGAATGCAAACCTAATGGAAACACCTTAAGTTAACTTCCCACATGATTCTGAACTATTTCGAACTTATTTCATCCCTCTGATCATCAAGGTAAAAAAGTTCTTTTCTCAGTGCATACAGTGCTTTGACAACAAGAGTAGTATGCCTTTCAAGTTTACACCAAAGTAGTGACTACAACCCTAATGGAAATGCCTTAAGGTAACTCCCACATGATTCTGAGCTGTTTGAAACTTGCTTCATGCATCTGCTCATCAAGACAAAAAAGTTGTTTTCTGAGTGTATACAGTGCTTTGACAATAAAACTAGTATGCCTTTCAAATTTACACCAAAGTAGTGAATGCAAACCTAATGGAAACACGTTAAGTTGACTTCCCACATGATTCTGAACTATTTCAAACTTGTTTCATGCCTCTGCTCATCAAGACAACATAGTTCTTTACTAAGTGCATACAGTGCTTTGAAAATCAAACTAGTATGCCTTTCAAATTTACACCAAAGTAGTAAATGCAAAGCTAATGGAAACAACTTAAGCTGACCTCCAACATGATTCTGAAGTATTTCAAACTTGTTTCATGCCTCAAATCATCTACGTAAAAAAGTTCATTTCTCAGCGCATCCAGTGCTTTAACAACAAGAATAGTATGCCTTTCAAATTAACACCAAAGTAGTGACAGCAAACATAATTGAAAAGCCTTAAGTTAACTTCCCACATGATTCTGAACTGTTTGAAATTTGTTTCATGCCTCTGATCATCAAGACAAAAAAGTTCTTTTCTCAGTGCATACAGTGCTGTAAAAACAAGAGTGGTATGCCTTTCAATTTTACACCAAAGTAGTGACAGTAAATCTAATGGAAACACCTTAAATTAACTTCCCACATGATTCTGAGTTCTTTGAAACTTGTTTCATGCCTCAAATCATCAAGACAAAGAAGTTCTTTTCTCAGTGCATCCAGTGCTCTGACAACAAGAGTGGTATGACTTTCAATTTTACACCAAAGTAGTGACTGCAAATCTAATGGAAACACCTTAAATTAACTTCCCACATGATTCTGAAGTATTTCAAACTTGTTTCATGCCTCTAATCATCAAGACAAATAAGTTCTTTTCTCAGTGCATACAGTGCTTTGACAACAAGAGTAGTATGACTTTCAACTTTACAACAAAGTAGTGACTGCAAATCTAATGGAAACACCTTAAATTAACTTCCCACATTATTCTGAAGTATTTCAAACTTGTTTCATGCCTCAAATCATCAAGACAAAAAAGTTCTTTTCTCAGTGCATACAGTGCTTTAACAACAAGAGTAGTATGCCTTTCAAATTTACACCAAAGCAGTGAATGCAAACCTAATGGAAACACATTAAGTTGACTTCCCACATGATTCTGAAAACTTGTTTCGTGCCTCTGCTCATCAAGACAACATAGTTCTTTACTAAGTGCATACAGTGCTTTGAAAATCAAACTAGTATGCCTTTCAAATTAACATCAAAGTAGTGACAGCAAACATAATTGAAAAGCCTTAAGTTAACTTCCCACATGATTCTGAACTGTTTGAAATTTGTTTCATGCCTCTGATCATCAAAACAAAAAAGTTCTTTTCTCAGTGCATACAGTGCTTTAAAAACAAGAGTGGTATGCCTTTCAATTTTACACCAAAGTAGCGACTGCAAATCTAATGGAAACACCTTAAATTATCTTCCCACATGATTCTGAGTTCTTTGAAACTTGTTTCATGCCTCAAATCATCAAGACAAAGAAGTTCTTTTCTCAGTGCATACAGTGTTTTGACAACAAGAGTGGTATGCCTTTCAATTTTACACCAAAGTAGTGACTGCAAATCTAATGGAAACACCTTAAATTAACTTCCCACATGATTCTGAGTTCTTTGAAACTTGTTTCATGCCTCAAATCATCAAGACAAAGAAGTTCTTTTGTCAGTGCATACAGTGCTTTAACAACAAGAGTTGTATGCCTTTCAAATTTACACCAAACTAGTGAATGCAAACCTAATGGAAACACATTAGGTTGACTTCCCACATGATTCTGAACTATTTCAAACTTGTTTCATGCGCCTGCTCATCAGGACAAAAAAGTTCTTTTCTCAGTGCATACAGTCCTTTGACAATAAAACTAGCAGGCCTTTCAAATTTACACCAAAGTAGTGAATGCAAACCTAATGGAAACACCTTAAGTTAACTTCCCACATGATTCTGAACTATTTCGAACTTATTTCATCCCTCTGATCATCAAGGTAAAAAAGTTCTTTTCTCAGTGCATACAGTGCTTTGACAACAAGAGTAGTATGCCTTTCAAGTTTACACCAAAGTAGTGACTACAACCCTAATGGAAATGCCTTAAGGTAACTCCCACATGATTCTGAACTGTTTGAAACTTGCTTCATGCATCTGCTCAGCAAGACAAAAAAGTTGTTTTCTGAGTGTATACAGTGCTTTGACAATAAAACTAGTATGCCTTTCAAATTTACACCAAAGTAGTGAATGCAAACCTAATGGAAACACGTTAAGTTGACTTCCCACATGATTCTGAACTGTTTGAAATTTGTTTCATGCCTCAAATCATTAAGACAAAGAAGTTCTTTTCTCAGTGCATACACTGCTTTGACAACAAGAGTGGTATGCCTTTCAATTTTACAACAAAGTAGTGACTGCAAATCTAATGGAAACACCTTAAATTAACTTCCCACATAATTCTGAAGTATTTCAAACTTGTTTCATGCCTCAAATCATCAAGACAAAAAATTTCTTTTCTCAGTGCATACAGTGCTTTAACAACAAGAGTAGTATGCCTTTCAAATTTACACCAAAGCAGTGAATGCAAACCTAATGGAAACACGTTAAGTTGACTTCCCACATGATTCTGAACTATTTCAAACTTGTTTCATGCCTCTGCTCATCAAGACAACATAGTTCTTTACTAAGTGCATACAGTGCTTTGAAAATCAAACTAGTATGCCTTTCAAATTTACACCAAAGTAGTAAATGCAAAGCTAATGGAAACAACTTAAGCTGACCTCCAACATGATTCTGAAGTATTTCAAACTTGTTTCATGCCTCAAATCATCTACGTAAAAAAGTTCATTTCTCAGCGCATCCAGTGCTTTAACAACAAGAATAGTATGCCTTTCAAATTAACACCAAAGTAGTGACAGCAAACATAATTGAAAAGCCTTAAGTTAACTTCCCACATGATTCTGAACTGTTTGAAATTTGTTTCATGCCTCTGATCATCAAGACAAAAAAGTTCTTTTCTCAGTGCATACAGTGCTGTAAAAACAAGAGTGGTATGCCTTTCAATTTTACACCAAAGTAGTGACAGTAAATCTAATGGAAACACCTTAAATTAACTTCCCACATGATTCTGAGTTCTTTGAAACTTGTTTCATGCCTCAAATCATCAAGACAAAGAAGTTCTTTTCTCAGTGCATCCAGTGCTCTGACAACAAGAGTGGTATGACTTTCAATTTTACACCAAAGTAGTGACTGCAAATCTAATGGAAACACCTTAAATTAACTTCCCACATGATTCTGAAGTATTTCAAACTTGTTTCATGCCTCTAATCATCAAGACAAATAAGTTCTTTTCTCAGTGCATACAGTGCTTTGACAACAAGAGTAGTATGACTTTCAACTTTACAACAAAGTAGTGACTGCAAATCTAATGGAAACACCTTAAATTAACTTCCCACATTATTCTGAAGTATTTCAAACTTGTTTCATGCCTCAAATCATCAAGACAAAAAAGTTCTTTTCTCAGTGCATACAGTGCTTTAACAACAAGAGTAGTATGCCTTTCAAATTTACACCAAAGCAGTGAATGCAAACCTAATGGAAACACATTAAGTTGACTTCCCACATGATTCTGAAAACTTGTTTCGTGCCTCTGCTCATCAAGACAACATAGTTCTTTACTAAGTGCATACAGTGCTTTGAAAATCAAACTAGTATGCCTTTCAAATTAACATCAAAGTAGTGACAGCAAACATAATTGAAAAGCCTTAAGTTAACTTCCCACATGATTCTGAACTGTTTGAAATTTGTTTCATGCCTCTGATCATCAAAACAAAAAAGTTCTTTTCTCAGTGCATACAGTGCTTTAAAAACAAGAGTGGTATGCCTTTCAATTTTACACCAAAGTAGCGACTGCAAATCTAATGGAAACACCTTAAATTATCTTCCCACATGATTCTGAGTTCTTTGAAACTTGTTTCATGCCTCAAATCATCAAGACAAAGAAGTTCTTTTCTCAGTGCATACAGTGTTTTGACAACAAGAGTGGTATGCCTTTCAATTTTACACCAAAGTAGTGACTGCAAATCTAATGGAAACACCTTAAATTAACTTCCCACATGATTCTGAGTTCTTTGAAACTTGTTTCATGCCTCAAATCATCAAGACAAAGAAGTTCTTTTGTCAGTGCATACAGTGCTTTAACAACAAGAGTTGTATGCCTTTCAAATTTACACCAAACTAGTGAATGCAAACCTAATGGAAACACATTAGGTTGACTTCCCACATGATTCTGAACTATTTCAAACTTGTTTCATGCGCCTGCTCATCAGGACAAAAAAGTTCTTTTCTCAGTGCATACAGTCCTTTGACAATAAAACTAGCAGGCCTTTCAAATTTACACCAAAGTAGTGAATGCAAACCTAATGGAAACACCTTAAGTTAACTTCCCACATGATTCTGAACTATTTCGAACTTATTTCATCCCTCTGATCATCAAGGTAAAAAAGTTCTTTTCTCAGTGCATACAGTGCTTTGACAACAAGAGTAGTATGCCTTTCAAGTTTACACCAAAGTAGTGACTACAACCCTAATGGAAATGCCTTAAGGTAACTCCCACATGATTCTGAACTGTTTGAAACTTGCTTCATGCATCTGCTCAGCAAGACAAAAAAGTTGTTTTCTGAGTGTATACAGTGCTTTGACAATAAAACTAGTATGCCTTTCAAATTTACACCAAAGTAGTGAATGCAAACCTAATGGAAACACGTTAAGTTGACTTCCCACATGATTCTGAACTGTTTGAAATTTGTTTCATGCCTCAAATCATTAAGACAAAGAAGTTCTTTTCTCAGTGCATACACTGCTTTGACAACAAGAGTGGTATGCCTTTCAATTTTACAACAAAGTAGTGACTGCAAATCTAATGGAAACACCTTAAATTAACTTCCCACATAATTCTGAAGTATTTCAAACTTGTTTCATGCCTCAAATCATCAAGACAAAAAATTTCTTTTCTCACTGCATACAGTGCTTTAACAACAAGAGTAGTATGCCTTTCAAATTTACACCAAAGCAGTGAATGCAAACCTAATGGAAACACGTTAAGTTGACTTCCCACATGATTCTGAAAACTTGTTTCATGCCTCTGCTCATCAAGACAACATAGTTCTTTACTAAGTGCATACAGTGCTTTGAAAATCAAACTAGTATGCCTTTCAAATTTACACCAAAGTAGTAAATGCAAAGCTAATGGAAACAACTTAAGCTGACCTCCAACATGATTCTGAAGTATTTCAAACTTGTTTCATGCCTCAAATCATCTACGTAAAAAAGTTCTTTTCTCAGCGCATCCAGTGCTTTAACAACAAGAATACCATGCCTTTCAAATTAACATCAAAGTTGCGACAGCAAACATAATTGAAAAGCCTTAAGTTAACTTCCCACATGATTCTGAACTGTTTGAAATTTGTTTCATGTCTCTGATCATCAAAACAAAAAAGTTCTTTTCTCAGTGCATACAGTGCTTCAAAAACAAGAGTGGTATGCCTTTCAATTTTACACCAAAGTAGTGACTGCAAACCTAATGGAAACAAATTAGGTTGACTTCCCACATGATTCTGAACTATTTCAAACTTGTTTCATGCGCCTGCTCATCAGGACAAAAAAGTTCTTTTCTCAGTGCATACAGTCCTTTGACAATAAAACTAGCATGCCTTTCAAATTTACACCAAAGTAGTGAATGCAAACCTAATGGAAACACCTTAAGTTAACTTCCCACATGATTCTGAACTATTTCGAACTTATTTCATCCCTCTGATCATCAAGGTAAAAAAGTTCTTTTCTCAGTGCATACAGTGCTTTGACAACAAGAGTAGTATGCCTTTCAAGTTTACACCAAAGTAGTGACTACAACCCTAATGGAAATGCCTTAAGGTAACTCCCACATGATTCTGAGCTGTTTGAAACTTGCTTCATGCATCTGCTCATCAAGACAAAAAAGTTGTTTTCTGAGTGTATACAGTGCTTTGACAATAAAACTAGTATGCCTTTCAAATTTACACCAAAGTAGTGAATGCAAACCTAATGGAAACACGTTAAGTTGACTTCCCACATGATTCTGAACTATTTCAAACTTGTTTCATGCCTCTGCTCATCAAGACAACATAGTTCTTTACTAAGTGCATACAGTGCTTTGAAAATCAAACTAGTATGCCTTTCAAATTTACACCAAAGTAGTAAATGCAAAGCTAATGGAAACAACTTAAGCTGACCTCCAACATGATTCTGAAGTATTTCAAACTTGTTTCATGCCTCAAATCATCTACGTAAAAAAGTTCATTTCTCAGCGCATCCAGTGCTTTAACAACAAGAATAGTATGCCTTTCAAATTAACACCAAAGTAGTGACAGCAAACATAATTGAAAAGCCTTAAGTTAACTTCCCACATGATTCTGAACTGTTTGAAATTTGTTTCATGCCTCTGATCATCAAGACAAAAAAGTTCTTTTCTCAGTGCATACAGTGCTGTAAAAACAAGAGTGGTATGCCTTTCAATTTTACACCAAAGTAGTGACAGTAAATCTAATGGAAACACCTTAAATTAACTTCCCACATGATTCTGAGTTCTTTGAAACTTGTTTCATGCCTCAAATCATCAAGACAAAGAAGTTCTTTTCTCAGTGCATCCAGTGCTCTGACAACAAGAGTGGTATGACTTTCAATTTTACACCAAAGTAGTGACTGCAAATCTAATGGAAACACCTTAAATTAACTTCCCACATGATTCTGAAGTATTTCAAACTTGTTTCATGCCTCTAATCATCAAGACAAATAAGTTCTTTTCTCAGTGCATACAGTGCTTTGACAACAAGAGTAGTATGACTTTCAACTTTACAACAAAGTAGTGACTGCAAATCTAATGGAAACACCTTAAATTAACTTCCCACATTATTCTGAAGTATTTCAAACTTGTTTCATGCCTCAAATCATCAAGACAAAAAAGTTCTTTTCTCAGTGCATACAGTGCTTTAACAACAAGAGTAGTATGCCTTTCAAATTTACACCAAAGCAGTGAATGCAAACCTAATGGAAACACATTAAGTTGACTTCCCACATGATTCTGAAAACTTGTTTCGTGCCTCTGCTCATCAAGACAACATAGTTCTTTACTAAGTGCATACAGTGCTTTGAAAATCAAACTAGTATGCCTTTCAAATTAACATCAAAGTAGTGACAGCAAACATAATTGAAAAGCCTTAAGTTAACTTCCCACATGATTCTGAACTGTTTGAAATTTGTTTCATGCCTCTGATCATCAAAACAAAAAAGTTCTTTTCTCAGTGCATACAGTGCTTTAAAAACAAGAGTGGTATGCCTTTCAATTTTACACCAAAGTAGCGACTGCAAATCTAATGGAAACACCTTAAATTATCTTCCCACATGATTCTGAGTTCTTTGAAACTTGTTTCATGCCTCAAATCATCAAGACAAAGAAGTTCTTTTCTCAGTGCATACAGTGTTTTGACAACAAGAGTGGTATGCCTTTCAATTTTACACCAAAGTAGTGACTGCAAATCTAATGGAAACACCTTAAAATAACTTCCCACATGATTCTGAGTTCTTTGAAACTTGTTTCATGCCTCAAATCATCAAGACAAAGAAGTTCTTTTGTCAGTGCATACAGTGCTTTAACAACAAGAGTTGTATGCCTTTCAAATTTACACCAAACTAGTGAATGCAAACCTAATGGAAACACATTAGGTTGACTTCCCACATGATTCTGAACTATTTCAAACTTGTTTCATGCGCCTGCTCATCAGGACAAAAAAGTTCTTTTCTCAGTGCATACAGTCCTTTGACAATAAAACTAGCAGGCCTTTCAAATTTACACCAAAGTAGTGAATGCAAACCTAATGGAAACACCTTAAGTTAACTTCCCACATGATTCTGAACTATTTCGAACTTATTTCATCCCTCTGATCATCAAGGTAAAAAAGTTCTTTTCTCAGTGCATACAGTGCTTTGACAACAAGAGTAGTATGCCTTTCAAGTTTACACCAAAGTAGTGACTACAACCCTAATGGAAATGCCTTAAGGTAACTCCCACATGATTCTGAACTGTTTGAAACTTGCTTCATGCATCTGCTCAGCAAGACAAAAAAGTTGTTTTCTGAGTGTATACAGTGCTTTGACAATAAAACTAGTATGCCTTTCAAATTTACACCAAAGTAGTGAATGCAAACCTAATGGAAACACGTTAAGTTGACTTCCCACATGATTCTGAAGTATTTCAAACTTGTTTCATGCCTCTGCTCATCAAGACAACATAGTTCTTTATTAAGTGCATACAGTGCTTTGAAAATCAAACTAGTATGCCTTTCAAATTTACACCAAAGTAGTAAATGCAAAGCTAATGGAAACAACTTAAGCTGACCTCCAACATGATTCTGAAGTATTTTAAACTTGTTTCATGCCTCAAATCATCTACGTAAAAAAGTTCTTTTCTCAGCGCATCCAGTGCTTTAACAACAAGAATAGTATGCCTTTCAAGTTAACACCAAAGTAGTGACAGCAAACATAATTGAAAAGCCTTAAGTTAACTTCCCACATGATTCTGAACTGTTTGAAATTTGTTTCATGCCTCTGATCATCAAGACAAAAAAGTTCTTTTCTCAGTGCATACAGTGCTGTAAAAACAAGAGTGGTATGCCTTTCAATTTTACACCAAAGTAGTGACAGCAAATCTAATGGAAACACCTTAAATTAACTTCCCACATGATTCTGAGTTCTTTGAAACTTGTTTCATGCCTCAAATCATCAAGACAAAGAAGTTCTTTTCTCAGTGCATCCAGTGCTCTGACAACAAGAGTGGTATGACTTTCAATTTTACACCAAAGTAGTGACTGCAAATCTAATGGAAACACCTTAAATTAACTTCCCACATGATTCTGAAGTATTTCAAACTTGTTTCATGCCTCTAATCATCAAGACAAAAAAGTTCTTTTCTCAGTGCATACAGTGCTTTGACAACAAGAGTAGTATGCCTTTCAATTTTACAACAAAGTAGTGACTGCAAATCTAATGGAAACACCTTAAATTAACTTCCCACATAATTCCGAAGTATTTCAAACTTGTTTCATGCCTCAAATCATCAAGACAAAAAAGTTCTTTTCTCAGTGCATACAGTGCTTTAACAACAAGAGTAGTATGCCTTTCAAATTTACACCAAACTAGTGAATGCAAACCTAATGGAAACACATTAGGTTGACTTCCCACATGATTCTGAACTATTTCAAACTTGTTTCATGCGCCTGCTCATCAGGACAAAAAAGTTCTTTTCTCAGTGCATACAGTGCTTTAACAAGAGTGGTATGCCTTTCAATTTTACACCAAAGTAGTGACTGCAAATCTAATGGAAACACCTTAAATTAACTTCCCACATGATTCTGAAGTATTTCAAACTTGTTTCATGCCTCTAATCATCAAGACAAAAAAGTTCTTTTCTCAGTGCATACAGTGCTTTGACAACAAGAGTAGTATGCCTTTCTATTTTACAACAAAGTAGTGACTGCAAATCTAATAGAAACACCTTAAATTAACTTCCCACATGATTCTGAACTGTTTGAAACTTGTTTCATGCCTCTGCTCATTAAGACAAAATGGTTCTTTTCTCAATGTATACAGTGCTTTGACAATCAATCTAGTACGCCTTTCAATTTTACACCAAAGTAGTGACTGCAAACCTAATGGAAACACCTTAAGTTAACTTCCCACATGATTCTGAACTCTTTGAAACTTGTTTCAAGCCTCTGCTCATCAAGACAAAAAAGTTGTATTCCCAGTGCATACAGTGCTTTGACCATAAAGTGGTATATATTTCAATTTTATACAAAACTACGACAGCAAACCTGATTGAAGCACGTAAACTTAACTTCCCACATAATTCTGAGTTCTTTGAAACTTGGTTCATGCCTCTGCTCAGCAAGACAAAATTGTTGTCTTCTCAGTGCATACAACGCTTGGACAATAAAAGTAGAATGCCTTTCAAATTTACACCAAAATAGTGAATGCAAACCTAATGGAAACACCTTAAGTTGACTTCCCACATGATTCTGAAGTATTTCAAACTTGTTTCATGCGCCTGCTCATCAAGACAAAAAATGTTCTTTTCTCAGTGCACAGTCCTTTTACAATAAAACTAGTATGCCTTTCAAATTTACACCAAAGTAGTGAATGCAAACCTAATGGAAGCACATTAGGTTGACTTCCCACATGATTCTGAAGTATTTCAAACTTGTTTCATGCCTCAAATCATCAAGACAAAAAAGTTCTTTTCTCAGAGCATACAGTGCTTTGACAACAAGAGTAGTATGCCTTTCAATTTTACAACAAAGTAGTGACTGCAAACCTAATCAAACACCTTAAGTTAACTTCCCATATGATTCTGAACTGTTTGAAACTTGTTTCATGCCTCTGCTCATCAAGACAAAAAGTTGTTTTCTCGGTGCATTCAGGGTTTTGACCTTAAAGTGGTATACATTTCAAATTTACACCAAACTTGTGAATGCAAACCTAATGGAAACATTTAAGTTGACTTCCCACATGATTCTCAAGCCTTTCAAACTTGTTTCATGCCTCTGATCATCAAGACAAAAAAGCTTTTTCTCAATGCATACGGAGCTTTTACAAAAAACCTTGTATGCCTTTCAATTTTACACAAAGGTAGTGACTGCAATCCTAATCAAACACCATAAGTTAACTTGCCACATGATTCTCAACTCTTTGAATCCTGTTTCATGCCTCTGCTCATCAAGATAAAAAAGTTCTTTTCTCAGTGCATACAGTGCTTTGACAATAAAACTAGAGTATCTTTCAAATTTACACCAAAGTAGTGAATGAAAACCTAATGGAAACACCTTAAGCTGACTTCCCACATGCTTCTGAAGTATTTCAAACTTGTTTCATGCCTCTAATCATCAAGACAAAAAAGTTCTTTTCTCAGTGCATACAGTGCTTTGACAACAAGAGTAGTATGCCTTTCAATTTTACCACAAAGTAGTGACTGCAAATCTAATGGCAACACCTTAAATTAATTTCCCACATGATTCTGAACTGTTTGAAACATGTTTCATGCCTCTGCTCATCAAAACAAAATAGTTCTTTTCTCAATGTATACAGCGCTTTGACAATAAAAGTAGTATGCCTTTCAAATTTACACCAAAATACTGAATGCAAACCTAATGGAAACACCTTAAGTTGACTTCCCACATGATTCTGAGTTCCTTGAAACTCGGTTCATGCCTCAAATCAATAAGACAAAAAAGTTCTTTTCTCAGTGCATACAGTGCTTTAACAACAAGAGTAGTATGCCTTTCAATTTTACACCAAACTAGTGAATGCAAACCTAATGGAAACACATTAGGTTGACTTCCCACATGATTCTGAACTATTTCAAACTTGTTTCATGCCTCTAATCATCAAGAGAAAAAAGTTCTTTTCTCAGTGCATTCAGTGCTTTGACAACAAGAGTAGTATGCCTTTCAAGATTACACCAAGTAGTGACAGCAAACATAATTGAAAAGCCTTAAGTTAACTTCCCACATGATTCTGAACTATTTCGAACTTATTTCATCCCTCTGATCATCAAGGCAAAAAAGTTCTTTTCTCAGTGCATACAGTGCTTTGACAACAAGAGTAGTATGCCTTTCAAGTTTACACCAAAGTAGTGACTACAACCCTAATGGAAATACCTTAAGGTAACTACCACATGATTCTGAACTGTTTGAAACTTGCTTCATGCATCTGCTCATCAAGACAAAAAAGTTGTTTTCTGAGTGTATACAGTGCTTTGACAATAAAACTAGTATGCCTTTCAAATTTACACCAAAGTAGTGAATGCAAACCTAATGGAAACACGTTAAGTTGACTTCCCACATGATTCTGAACTATTTCAAACTTGTTTCCTGCCTCTGCTCATCAAGACAACATAGTTCTTTACTAAGTGCATACAGTGCTTTGAAAATCAAACAAGCATGCCTTTCAAATTTACGCCAAAGTAGTAAATGCAAAGCTAATGGAAACAACTTAAGCTGACCTCCAACATGATTCTGAAGTATTTCAAACTTGTTTCATGCCTCAAATCATCTATGTAAAAAAGTTCTTTTCTCAGCGCATCCAGTGCTTTAACAACAAGAATAGTATGCCTTTCAAATTAACACCAAAGTAGTGACAGCAAACATAATTGAAAAGCCTTAAGTTAACTTCCCACATGATTCTGAACTGTTTGAAATTTGTTTCATGCCTCTGATCATCAAGACAAAAAAGTTCTTTTCTCAGTGCATACAGTGCTTTAAAAAAAAGAGTGGAATGCCTTTCAATTTTACACCAAAGTAGTGACTGCAAATCTAATGGAAACACCTTAAATTAACTTCCCACATGATTCTGAGTTCTTTGAAACTTGTTTCATGCCTCAAATCATCAAGACAAAGAAGTTCTTTTCTCAGTGCATACAGTGCTTTGACAAAAAGAGTGGTATGCCTTTCAATTTTACACCAAAGTAGTGACTGCAAATCTAATGGAAACACCTTAAATTAACTTCCCACATAATTCTGAAGTATTTCAAACTTGTTTCATGCCTCAAATCATCAAGACAAAAAAGTTCTTTTCTCAGTGCATACAGTGCTTTAACAACAAGAGTAGTATGCCTTTCAAATTTACACCAAAGTAGTGAATGCAAACCTAATGGAAACACATCAAGTTGACTTCCCACATGATTCTGAACTATTTCAAACTTGTTTCATGCCTCTGCTCATCAAGACAACATAGTTCTTTACTAAGTGCATACAGTGCTTTGAAAATCAAACTAGTATGCCTTTCAAATTTACACCAAAGTAGTAAATGCAAAGCTAATGGAAAAAACTTAAGTTAACTTCCCACATGATTCTGAACTATTTCGAACTTATTTCATCCCTCTGATCATCAAGGCAAAAAATTTCTTTTCTAAGTGCATACAGTGCTTTGACAACAAGAGTAGTATGCCTTCCAAGTTTACACCAAAGTAGTGACTACAACCCTAATGGAAATACCTTAAGGTAACTCCCACATGATTCTGAACTGTTTGAAACTTGCTTCATGCATCTGCTCATCAAGACAAAAAAGTTGTTTTCTGAGTGTATACAGTGCTTTGACAATAAAACTAGTATGCCTTTCAAATTTACACCAAAGTAGTGAATGCAAACCTAATAGAAACACGTTAAGTTGACTTCCCACATGATTCTGAACTATTTCAAACTTGTTTCGTGCCTCTGCTCATCAAGACAACATAGTTCTTTACTAAGTGCATACAGTGCTTTGAAAATCAAACTAGTATGCCTTTCAAATTTACACCAAAGTAGTAAATGCAAAGATAATGGAAACAACTTAAGCTGACATCCAACATGATTCTGAAGTATTTCAAACTTGTTTCATGCCTCAAATCATCTACGTAAAAAAGTTCTTTTCTCAGCGCATCCAGTGCTTTAACAACAAGAATAGTATGCCTTTCAAATTAACACCAAAGTAGTGACAGCAAACATAATTGAAAAGCCTTAAGTTAACTTCTCACATGATTCTGAACTGTTTGAAATTTGTTTCATGCCTCTGATCATCAAGACAAAAAAGTTCTTTTCTCAGTGCATACAGTGCTTTAAAAACAAGAGTGGTATGCCTTTCAATTTTACACCAAAGTAGTGACTGCAAATCTAATGGAAACACCTTAAATTAACTTCCCACATGATTCTGAGTTCTTTGAAACTTGTTTCATGCCTCAAATCATCAAGACAAAGAAGTACTTTTCTCAGTGCATACAGTGCTTTGAGAACAAGAGTGGTATGACTTTCAATTTTACACCAAAGTAGTGACTGCAAATCTAATGGAAACACCTTAAATTAACTTCCCACATGATTCTGAAGTATTTCAAACTTGTTTCATGCCTCCAATCATCAAGACAAAAAAGTTCTTTTCTCAGTGCATACAGCGCTTTGACAACAAGAGTGGTATGCCTTTCAATTTTACAACAAAGTAGTGACTGCAAATCTAATGGAAACACCTTAAATTAACTTCCCACATAATTCTGAAGTATTTCAAACCTGTTTCATGCCTCAAATCATCAAGACAAAAAAGTTCTTTTCTCAGTGCATACAGTGCTTTAACAACAAGAGTAGTATGCCTTTCAAATTTACACCAAAGTAGTGAATGCAAACCTAATGGAAACACATTAAGTTGACTTCCCACATGATTCTGAACTATTTCAAACTTGTTTCATGCCTCTGCTCATCAAGACAACATAGTTCTTTACTAAGTGCATACAGTGCTTTGAAAATCAAACTAGTATGCCTTTCAAATTTACACCAAAGGAGTAAATGCAAAGCTAATGGAAACAACTTAAGCTGACCTCCAACATGATTCTGAAGTATTTCAAACTTGTTTCAGGCCTCAAATCATCTACGTAAAAAAGTTCTTTTCTCAGCGCATCCAGTGCTTTAACAACAAGAATAGTATGCCTTTCAAATTAACACCAAAGTAGTGACAGCAAACATAATTGAAAAGCCTTAAGTTAACTTCCCACATGATTCTAAACTGTTTAAAATTTGTTTCATGCCTCTGATCATCAAGACAAAAAAGTTCTTTTCTCAGTGCATACAGTGCTTTAAAAACAAGAGTGGTATGCCTTTCAATTTTACACCAAAGTAGTGACTGCAAATCTAATGGAAACACCTTAAATTAACTTCCCACATGATTCTGAAGTATTTCAAACTTGTTTCATGCCTCTAATCATCAAGACAAAAAAGTTCTTTTCTCAGTGCATACAGTGCTTTGACAACAAGAGTAGTATGCCTTTCAATTTTACAACAAAGTAGTGACTGCAAATCTAATGGAAACACCTTAAATTAACTTCCCACATAATTCTGAAGTAATGCAAACTTGTTTCATGCCTCAAATCATCAAGACAAAAAAGTTCTTTTCTCAGTGCATACAGTGCTTTAACAACAAGAGTAGTATGCCTTTCAAGTTTACACCAAAGTAGTGACTACAACCCTAATGGAAATATCTTAAGGTAACTCCCACATGATTCTGAAGTGTTTGAAACTTGCTTCATGCCTCAAATCATCAAGACAAAAAAGTTCTTTTCTCAGTGCATATAGTGCTTTAACAACAAGAGTAGTATGCCTTTCAAATTTACACCAAACTAGTGAATGCAAACCTAATGGAAACACATTAGGTAGACTTCCCACATGATTCTGAACTATTTCAAACTTGTTTCATGCGCCTGCTCATCAGGACAAAAAAGTTCTTTTCTCAGTGCATACAGTCCTTTGACAATAAAACTAGCATGCCTTTCAAATTTACACCAAAGTAGTGAATGCAAACCTAATGGAATCACCTTAAGTTAACTTCCCACATGATTCTGAACTATTTCGAACTTATTTCATCCCTCTGATCATCAAGGCAAAAAAGTTCTTTTCTCAGTGCATACAGTGCTTTGACAACAAGAGTAGTATGCCTTTCAAGTTTACACCAAAGTAGTGACTACAACCCTAATGGAAATACATTAAGGTAACTCCCACATGATTCTGAACTGTTTGAAACTTGCTTCATGCATCTGCTCATCAAGACAAAAAAGTTGTTTTCTGAGTGTATACAGTGCTTTGACAATAAAACTAGTATGCCTTTCAAATTTACACCAAAGTAGTGAATGCAAACCTAATGGAAACACGTTAAGTTGACTTCCCACATGATTCTGAACTATTTCAAACTTGTTTCATGCCTCTGCTCATCAAGACAACATAGTTCTTTACTAAGTGCATACAGTGCTTTGAAAATCAAACTAGTATGCCTTTCAAATTTACACCAAAGTAGTAAATGCAAAGCTAATGGAAACAACTTAAGCTGACCTCCAACATGATTCTGAAGTATTTCAAACTTGTTTCATGCCTCAAATCATCTACGTAAAAAAGTTCATTTCTCAGCGCATCCAGTGCTTTAACAACAAGAATAGTATGCCTTTCAAATTAACACCAAAGTAGTGACAGCAAACATAATTGAAAAGCCTTAAGTTAACTTCCCACATGATTCTGAACTGTTTGAAATTTGTTTCATGCCTCTGATCATCAAGACAAAAAAGTTCTTTTCTCAGTGCATACAGTGCTGTAAAAACAAGAGTGGTATGCCTTTCAATTTTACACCAAAGTAGTGACAGTAAATCTAATGGAAACACCTTAAATTAACTTCCCACATGATTCTGAGTTCTTTGAAACTTGTTTCATGCCTCAAATCATCAAGACAAAGAAGTTCTTTTCTCAGTGCATCCAGTGCTCTGACAACAAGAGTGGTATGACTTTCAATTTTACACCAAAGTAGTGACTGCAAATCTAATGGAAACACCTTAAATTAACTTCCCACATGATTCTGAAGTATTTCAAACTTGTTTCATGCCTCTAATCATCAAGACAAATAAGTTCTTTTCTCAGTGCATACAGTGCTTTGACAACAAGAGTAGTATGACTTTCAACTTTACAACAAAGTAGTGACTGCAAATCTAATGGAAACACCTTAAATTAACTTCCCACATTATTCTGAAGTATTTCAAACTTGTTTCATGCCTCAAATCATCAAGACAAAAAAGTTCTTTTCTCAGTGCATACAGTGCTTTAACAACAAGAGTAGTATGCCTTTCAAATTTACACCAAAGCAGTGAATGCAAACCTAATGGAAACACATTAAGTTGACTTCCCACATGATTCTGAAAACTTGTTTCGTGCCTCTGCTCATCAAGACAACATAGTTCTTTACTAAGTGCATACAGTGCTTTGAAAATCAAACTAGTATGCCTTTCAAATTAACATCAAAGTAGTGACAGCAAACATAATTGAAAAGCCTTAAGTTAACTTCCCACATGATTCTGAACTGTTTGAAATTTGTTTCATGCCTCTGATCATCAAAACAAAAAAGTTCTTTTCTCAGTGCATACAGTGCTTTAAAAACAAGAGTGGTATGCCTTTCAATTTTACACCAAAGTAGTGACTGCAAATCTCATGGAAACACCTTAAATTAACTTCCCACATGATTCTGAGTTCTTTGAAACTTGTTTCATGCCTCAAATCATCAAGACAAAGAAGTTCTTTTCTCAGTGCATACAGTGTTTTGACAACAAGAGTGGTATGCCTTTCAATTTTACACCAAAGTAGTGACTGCAAATCTAATGGAAACACCTTAAATTAACTTCCCACATGATTCTGAGTTCTTTGAAACTTGTTTCATGCCTCAAATCATCAAGACAAAGAAGTTCTTTTGTCAGTGCATACAGTGCTTTAACAACAAGAGTTGTATGCCTTTCAAATTTACACCAAACTAGTGAATGCAAACCTAATGGAAACACATTAGGTTGACTTCCCACATGATTCTGAACTATTTCAAACTTGTTTCATGCGCCTGCTCATCAGGACAAAAAAGTTCTTTTCTCAGTGCATACAGTCCTTTGACAATAAAACTAGCAGGCCTTTCAAATTTACACCAAAGTAGTGAATGCAAACCTAATGGAAACACCTTAAGTTAACTTCCCACATGATTCTGAACTATTTCGAACTTATTTCATCCCTCTGATCATCAAGGTAAAAAAGTTCTTTTCTCAGTGCATACAGTGCTTTGACAACAAGAGTAGTATGCCTTTCAAGTTTACACCAAAGTAGTGACTACAACCCTAATGGAAATGCCTTAAGGTAACTCCCACATGATTCTGAACTGTTTGAAACTTGCTTCATGCATCTGCTCAGCAAGACAAAAAAGTTGTTTTCTGAGTGTATACAGTGCTTTGACAATAAAACTAGTATGCCTTTCAAATTTACACCAAAGTAGTGAATGCAAACCTAATGGAAACACGTTAAGTTGACTTCCCACATGATTCTGAACTATTTCAAACTTGTTTCATGCCTCTGCTCATCAAGACAACATAGTTCTTTATTAAGTGCATACAGTGCTTTGAAAATCAAACTAGTATGCCTTTCAAATTTACACCAAAGTAGTAAATGCAAAGCTAATGGAAACAAATTAAGCTGACCTCCAACATGATTCTGAAGTATTTCAAACTTGTTTCATGCCTCAAATCATCTACGTAAAAAAGTTCTTTTCTCAGCGCATCCAGTGCTTTAACAACAAGAATAGTATGCCTTTCAAGTTAACACCAAAGTAGTGACAGCAAACATAATTGAAAAGCCTTAAGTTAACTTCCCACATGATTCTGAACTGTTTGAAATTTGTTTCATGCCTCTGATCATCAAGACAAAAAAGTTCTTTTCTCAGTGCATACAGTGCTGTAAAAACAAGAGTGGTATGCCTTTCAATTTTACACCAAAGTAGTGACAGCAAATCTAATGGAAACACCTTAAATTAACTTCCCACATGATTCTGAGTTCTTTGAAACTTGTTTCATGCCTCAAATCATCAAGACAAAGAAGTTCTTTTCTCAGTGCATCCAGTGCTCTGACAACAAGAGTGGTATGACTTTCAATTTTACACCAAAGTAGTGACTGCAAATCTAATGGAAACACCTTAAATTAACTTCCCACATGATTCTGAAGTATTTCAAACTTGTTTCATGCCTCTAATCATCAAGACAAAAAAGTTCTTTTCTCAGTGCATACAGTGCTTTGACAACAAGAGTAGTATGCCTTTCAATTTTACAACAAAGTAGTGACTGCAAATCTAATGGAAACACCTTAAATTAACTTCCCACATAATTCCGAAGTATTTCAAACTTGTTTCATGCCTCAAATCATCAAGACAAAAAAGTTCTTTTCTCAGTGCATACAGTGCTTTAACAACAAGAGTAGTATGCCTTTCAAATTTACACCAAACTAGTGAATGCAAACCTAATGGAAACACATTAGGTTGACTTCCCACATGATTCTGAACTATTTCAAACTTGTTTCATGCGCCTGCTCATCAGGACAAAAAAGTTCTTTTCTCAGTGCATACAGTGCTTTAACAAGAGTGGTATGCCTTTCAATTTTACACCAAAGTAGTGACTGCAAATCTAATGGAAACACCTTAAATTAACTTCCCACATGATTCTGAAGTATTTCAAACTTGTTTCATGCCTCTGCTCATTAAGACAAAATGGTTCTTTTCTCAATGTATACAGTGCTTTGACAATCAATCTAGTACGCCTTTCAATTTTACACCAAAGTAGTGACTGCAAACCTAATGGAAACACCTTAAGTTAACTTCCCACATGATTCTGAACTCTTTGAAACTTGTTTCAAGCCTCTGCTCATCAAGACAAAAAAGTTGTATTCTCAGTGCATACAGTGCTTTGACCATAAAGTGGTATATATTTCAATTTTATACAAAACTACGACAGCAAACCTGATTGAAGCACGTAAACTTAACTTCCCACATAATTCTGAGTTCTTTGAAACTTGGTTCATGCCTCTGCTCAGCAAGACAAAATTGTTGTCTTCTCAGTGCATACAACGCTTGGACAATAAAAGTAGAATGCCTTTCAAATTTACACCAAAATAGTGAATGCAAACCTAATGGAAACACCTTAAGTTGACTTCCCACATGATTCTGAAGTATTTCAAACTTGTTTCATGCGCCTGCTCATCAAGACAAAAAATGTTCTTTTCTCAGTGCACAGTCCTTTTACAATAAAACTAGTATGCCTTTCAAATTTACACCAAAGTAGTGAATGCAAACCTAATGGAAGCACATTAGGTTGACTTCCCACATGATTCTGAAGTATTTCAAACTTGTTTCATGCCTCAAATCATCAAGACAAAAAAGTTCTTTTCTCAGAGCATACAGTGCTTTGACAACAAGAGTAGTATGCCTTTCAATTTTACAACAAAGTAGTGACTGCAAACCTAATCAAACACCTTAAGTTAACTTCCCATATGATTCTGAACTGTTTGAAACTTGTTTCATGCCTCTGCTCATCAAGACAAAAAGTTGTTTTCTCGGTGCATTCAGGGTTTTGACCTTAAAGTGGTATACATTTCAAATTTACACCAAACTTGTGAATGCAAACCTAATGGAAACATTTAAGTTGACTTCCCACATGATTCTCAAGCCTTTCAAACTTGTTTCATGCCTCTGATCATCAAGACAAAAAAGCTTTTTCTCAATGCATACGGAGCTTTTACAAAAAACCTTGTATGCCTTTCAATTTTACACAAAGGTAGTGACTGCAATCCTAATCAAACACCATAAGTTAACTTGCCACATGATTCTCAACTCTTTGAATCCTGTTTCATGCCTCTGCTCATCAAGATAAAAAAGTTCTTTTCTCAGTGCATACAGTGCTTTGACAATAAAACTAGAGTATCTTTCAAATTTACACCAAAGTAGTGAATGAAAACCTAATGGAAACACCTTAAGCTGACTTCCCACATGCTTCTGAAGTATTTCAAACTTGTTTCATGCCTCTAATCATCAAGACAAAAAAGTTCTTTTCTCAGTGCATACAGTGCTTTGACAACAAGAGTAGTATGCCTTTCAATTTTACCACAAAGTAGTGACTGCAAATCTAATGGCAACACCTTAAATTAATTTCCCACATGATTCTGAACTGTTTGAAACATGTTTCATGCCTCTGCTCATCAAAACAAAATAGTTCTTTTCTCAATGTATACAGCGCTTTGACAATAAAAGTAGTATGCCTTTCAAATTTACACCAAAATACTGAATGCAAACCTAATGGAAACACCTTAAGTTGACTTCCCACATGATTCTGAGTTCCTTGAAACTCGGTTCATGCCTCAAATCAATAAGACAAAAAAGTTCTTTTCTCAGTGCATACAGTGCTTTAACAACAAGAGTAGTATGCCTTTCAATTTTACACCAAACTAGTGAATGCAAACCTAATGGAAACACATTAGGTTGACTTCCCACATGATTCTGAACTATTTCAAACTTGTTTCATGCCTCTAATCATCAAGAGAAAAAAGTTCTTTTCTCAGTGCATTCAGTGCTTTGACAACAAGAGTAGTATGCCTTTCAAGATTACACCAAGTAGTGACAGCAAACATAATTGAAAAGCCTTAAGTTAACTTCCCACATGATTCTGAACTATTTCGAACTTATTTCATCCCTCTGATCATCAAGGCAAAAAAGTTCTTTTCTCAGTGCATACAGTGCTTTGACAACAAGAGTAGTATGCCTTTCAAGTTTACACCAAAGTAGTGACTACAACCCTAATGGAAATACCTTAAGGTAACTACCACATGATTCTGAACTGTTTGAAACTTGCTTCATGCATCTGCTCATCAAGACAAAAAAGTTGTTTTCTGAGTGTATACAGTGCTTTGACAATAAAACTAGTATGCCTTTCAAATTTACACCAAAGTAGTGAATGCAAACCTAATGGAAACACGTTAAGTTGACTTCCCACATGATTCTGAACTATTTCAAACTTGTTTCCTGCCTCTGCACATCAAGACAACATAGTTCTTTACTAAGTGCATACAGTGCTTTGAAAATCAAACAAGCATGCCTTTCAAATTTACGCCAAAGTAGTAAATGCAAAGCTAATGGAAACAACTTAAGCTGACCTCCAACATGATTCTGAAGTATTTCAAACTTGTTTCATGCCTCAAATCATCTATGTAAAAAAGTTCTTTTCTCAGCGCATCCAGTGCTTTAACAACAAGAATAGTATGCCTTTCAAATTAACACCAAAGTAGTGACAGCAAACATAATTGAAAAGCCTTAAGTTAACTTCCCACATGATTCTGAACTGTTTGAAATTTGTTTCATGCCTCTGATCATCAAGACAAAAAAGTTCTTTTCTCAGTGCATACAGTGCTTTAAAAACAAGAGTGGTATGCCTTTCAATTTTACACCAAAGTAGTGACTGCAAATCTAATGGAAACACCTTAAATTAACTTCCCACATGATTCTGAGTTCTTTGAAACTTGTTTCATGCCTCAAATCATCAAGACAAAGAAGTTCTTTTCTCAGTGCATACAGTGCTTTGACAAAAAGAGTGGTATGCCTTTCAATTTTACACCAAAGTAGTGACTGCAAATCTAATGGAAACACCTTAAATTAACTTCCCACATAATTCTGAAGTATTTCAAACTTGTTTCATGCCTCAAATCATCAAGACAAAAAAGTTCTTTTCTCAGTGCATACAGTGCTTTAACAACAAGAGTAGTATGCCTTTCAAATTTACACCAAAGTAGTGAATGCAAACCTAATGGAAACACATCAAGTTGACTTCCCACATGATTCTGAACTATTTCAAACTTGTTTCATGCCTCTGCTCATCAAGACAACATAGTTCTTTACTAAGTGCATACAGTGCTTTGAAAATCAAACTAGTATGCCTTTCAAATTTACACCAAAGTAGTAAATGCAAAGCTAATGGAAAAAACTTAAGTTAACTTCCCACATGATTCTGAACTATTTCGAACTTATTTCATCCCTCTGATCATCAAGGCAAAAAATTTCTTTTCTAAGTGCATACAGTGCTTTGACAACAAGAGTAGTATGCCTTCCAAGTTTACACCAAAGTAGTGACTACAACCCTAATGGAAATACCTTAAGGTAACTCCCACATGATTCTGAACTGTTTGAAACTTGCTTCATGCATCTGCTCATCAAGACAAAAAAGTTGTTTTCTGAGTGTATACAGTGCTTTGACAATAAAACTAGTATGCCTTTCAAATTTACACCAAAGTAGTGAATGCAAACCTAATAGAAACACGTTAAGTTGACTTCCCACATGATTCTGAACTATTTCAAACTTGTTTCGTGCCTCTGCTCATCAAGACAACATAGTTCTTTACTAAGTGCATACAGTGCTTTGAAAATCAAACTAGTATGCCTTTCAAATTTACACCAAAGTAGTAAATGCAAAGATAATGGAAACAACTTAAGCTGACATCCAACATGATTCTGAAGTATTTCAAACTTGTTTCATGCCTCAAATCATCTACGTAAAAAAGTTCTTTTCTCAGCGCATCCAGTGCTTTAACAACAAGAATAGTATGCCTTTCAAATTAACACCAAAGTAGTGACAGCAAACATAACTGAAAAGCCTTAAGTTAACTTCTCACATGATTCTGAACTGTTTGAAATTTGTTTCATGCCTCTGATCATCAAGACAAAAAAGTTCTTTTCTCAGTGCATACAGTGCTTTAAAAACAAGAGTGGTATGCCTTTCAATTTTACACCAAAGTAGTGACTGCAAATCTAATGGAAACACCTTAAATTAACTTCCCACATGATTCTGAGTTCTTTGAAACTTGTTTCATGCCTCAAATCATCAAGACAAAGAAGTACTTTTCTCAGTGCATACAGTGCTTTGAGAACAAGAGTGGTATGACTTTCAATTTTACACCAAAGTAGTGACTGCAAATCTAATGGAAACACCTTAAATTAACTTCCCACATGATTCTGAAGTATTTCAAACTTGTTTCATGCCTCCAATCATCAAGACAAAAAAGTTCTTTTCTCAGTGCATACAGCGCTTTGACAACAAGAGTGGTATGCCTTTCAATTTTACAACAAAGTAGTGACTGCAAATCTAATGGAAACACCTTAAATTAACTTCCCACATAATTCTGAAGTATTTCAAACCTGTTTCATGCCTCAAATCATCAAGACAAAAAAGTTCTTTTCTCAGTGCATACAGTGCTTTAACAACAAGAGTAGTATGCCTTTCAAATTTACACCAAAGTAGTGAATGCAAACCTAATGGAAACACATTAAGTTGACTTCCCACATGATTCTGAACTATTTCAAACTTGTTTCATGCCTCTGCTCATCAAGACAACATAGTTCTTTACTAAGTGCATACAGTGCTTTGAAAATCAAACTAGTATGCCTTTCAAATTTACACCAAAGGAGTAAATGCAAAGCTAATGGAAACAACTTAAGCTGACCTCCAACATGATTCTGAAGTATTTCAAACTTGTTTCAGGCCTCAAATCATCTACGTAAAAAAGTTCTTTTCTCAGCGCATCCAGTGCTTTAACAACAAGAATAGTATGCCTTTCAAATTAACACCAAAGTAGTGACAGCAAACATAATTGAAAAGCCTTAAGTTAACTTCCCACATGATTCTAAACTGTTTAAAATTTGTTTCATGCCTCTGATCATCAAGACAAAAAAGTTCTTTTCTCAGTGCATACAGTGCTTTAAAAACAAGAGTGGTATGCCTTTCAATTTTACACCAAAGTAGTGACTGCAAATCTAATGGAAACACCTTAAATTAACTTCCCACATGATTCTGAAGTATTTCAAACTTGTTTCATGCCTCTAATCATCAAGACAAAAAAGTTCTTTTCTCAGTGCATACAGTGCTTTGACAACAAGAGTAGTATGCCTTTCAATTTTACAACAAAGTAGTGACTGCAAATCTAATGGAAACACCTTAAATTAACTTCCCACATAATTCTGAAGTAATGCAAACTTGTTTCATGCCTCAAATCATCAAGACAAAAAAGTTCTTTTCTCAGTGCATACAGTGCTTTAACAACAAGAGTAGTATGCCTTTCAAGTTTACACCAAAGTAGTGACTACAACCCTAATGGAAATATCTTAAGGTGACTCCCACATGATTCTGAAGTGTTTGAAACTTGCTTCATGCCTCAAATCATCAAGACAAAAAAGTTCTTTTCTCAGTGCATATAGTGCTTTAACAACAAGAGTAGTATGCCTTTCAAATTTACACCAAACTAGTGAATGCAAACCTAATGGAAACACATTAGGTAGACTTCCCACATGATTCTGAACTATTTCAAACTTGTTTCATGCGCCTGCTCATCAGGACAAAAAAGTTCTTTTCTCAGTGCATACAGTCCTTTGACAATAAAACTAGCATGCCTTTCAAATTTACACCAAAGTAGTGAATGCAAACCTAATGGAATCACCTTAAGTTAACTTCCCACATGATTCTGAACTATTTCGAACTTATTTCATCCCTCTGATCATCAAGGCAAAAAAGTTCTTTTCTCAGTGCATACAGTGCTTTGACAACAAGAGTAGTATGCCTTTCAAGTTTACACCAAAGTAGTGACTACAACCCTAATGGAAATACATTAAGGTAACTCCCACATGATTCTGAACTGTTTGAAACTTGCTTCATGCATCTGCTCATCAAGACAAAAAAGTTGTTTTCTGAGTGTATACAGTGCTTTGACAATAAAACTAGTATGCCTTTTAAATTTACACCAAAGTAGTGAATGCAAACCTAATGGAAACACGTTAAGTTGACTTCGCACATGATTCTGAACTATTTCAAACTTGTTTCCTGCCTCTGCTCATCAAGACAACATAGTTCTTTACTAAGTGCATACAGTGCTTTGAAAATCAAACTAGTATGTCTTTCAAATTTACACCAAAGTAGTAAATGCAAAGCTAATGGAAACAACTTAAGCTGACCTCCAACATGATTCTGAAGTATTTCAAACTTGTTTCATGCCTCGAATCATCTACGTAAAAAAGTTCTTTTCTGAGCGCATCCAGTCCTTTAACAACAAGAATAGTATGCCTTTCAAATTAACACTAAAGTAGTGACAGCAAACATCATTGAAAAGCCTTAAGTTAACTTCTCACATGATTGTAAACTGTTTGAAATTTGTTTCATGCCTCTAATCATCAAGACAAAAAAGTTCTTTTCTCAGTGCATACAGTGCTTTAAAAACAAGAGTGGTATGCCTTTCAACTTTACACCAAAGTAGTGACTGCAAATCTAATGGAAACACCTTAAATTAACTTCCCACATGATTCTGAGTTCTTTGAAACTTGTTTCATGCCTCAAATCATCAAGACAAAGAAGTTCTTTTCTCAGTGCATACAGTGCTTTGACAACAAGAATGGTATGCCTTTCAATTTTACACCAAAGTAGTGACTGCAAATCTAATGGAAACACCTTAAATTAACTTCCCACATAATTCTGAAGCATTTCAAACTTGTTTCATGCCTCAAATCATCTACGTAAAAAAGTTCTTTTCTCAGCGCATCCAGTGCTTTAACAACAAGAATAGTATGCCTTTCAAATTAACACCAAAGTAGTGACAGCAAACATAATTGAAAAGCCTTAAGTTAACTTCTCACATGATTCTGAACTGTTTGAAATTTGTTTCATGCCTCTGATCATCAAGACAAAACAGTTCTTTTCTCAGTGCAAACAGTGCTTTAACAAAAAGAGTAGTATGCCTTTCAAATTTACGCCAAAGTAGTGAATGCAAACCTAATGGAAACACGTTAAGTTGACTTCCCACATGATTCTGAACTATTTCAAACTTGTTTCATGCCTCTGCTCATCAAGACAACATAGTTCTTTACGAAGTGCATACAGTGCTATGAAAATCAAACTAGTATGCCTTTCAAATTTACCCCAAAGGAGTAAATGCAAAGCTAATGGAAACAACTTAAGCTGACCTCCAACATGATTCTGAAGTATTTCAAACTTGTTTCATGCCTCGAATCATCTACGTAAAAAAGTTCTTTTCTCAGCGCATCCAGTCCTTTAACAACAAGAATAGTATGCCTTTCAAATTAACCCCAAAGTAGTGACAGCAAACATAATTGAAAAGCCTTAAGTTAACTTCTCACATGATTGTAAACTGTTTGAAATTTGTTTCATGCCTCTGATCATCAAGACAAAAAAGTTCTTTTCTCAGTGCATACAGTGCTTTAAAAACAAGAGTGGTATGCCTTTCAATTTTACACCAAAGTAGTGACTGCAAATCTAATGGAAACACCTTAAATTAACTTCCCACATGATTCTGAGTTCTTTGAAACTTGTTTCATGCCTCAAATCATCAAGACAAAGAAGTTCTTTTCTCAGTGCATACAGTGCTTTGACAACAAGAATGGTATGCCTTTCAATTTTACACCAAAGTAGTGACTGCAAATCTAATGGAAACACCTTAAATTAACTTCCCACATAATTCTGAAGTATTTCAAACTTGTTTCATGCCTCAAATCATCAAGACAAAAAAGTTCTTTTCTCAGTGCATATAGTGCTTTAACAACAAGAGTAGTATGCCTTTCAAATTTACACCAAACTAGTGAATGCAAACCTAATGGAAACACCTTAAGTTAACTTCCCACATGATTCTGAACTATTTCGAACTTATTTCATCCCTCTGATCATCAAGGCAAAAAAGTTCTTTTCTCAGTGCATACAGTGCTTTAAAAACAAGAGTGGTATGCCTTTCAATTTTACACCAAAGTAGTGACTGCAAATCTAATGGAAACACCTTAAATTAACTTCCCACATGATTCTGAGTTCTTTGAAACTTGTTTCATGCCTCAAATCATCAAGACAAAGAAGTTCTTTTCTCAGTGCATACAGTGCTTTGACAACAAGAATGGTATGCCTTTCAATTTTACACCAAACTAGTGAATGCAAACCTAATGGAAACACATTAGGTTGACTTTCCACATGATTCTGAACTATTTCAAACTTGTTTCATGCGCCTGCTCATCAGGACAACATAGTTCTTTACGAAGTGCATACAGTGCTATGAAAATCAAACTAGTATGCCTTTCAAATTTACCCCAAAGGAGTAAATGCAAAGCTAATGGAAACAACTTAAGCTGACCTCCAACATGATTCTGAAGTATTTCAAACTTGTTTCATGCCTCGAATCATCTACGTAAAAAAGTTCTTTTCTCAGCGCATCCAGTCCTTTAACAACAAGAATAGTATGCCTTTCAAATTAACCCCAAAGTAGTGACAGCAAACATAATTGAAAAGCCTTAAGTTAACTTCTCACATGATTGTAAACTGTTTGAAATTTGTTTCATGCCTCTGATCATCAAGACAAAAAAGTTCTTTTCTCAGTGCATACAGTGCTTTAAAAACAAGAGTGGTATGCCTTTCAATTTTACACCAAAGTAGTGACTGCAAATCTAATGGAAACACCTTAAATTAACTTCCCACATGATTCTGAGTTCTTTGAAACTTGTTTCATGCCTCAAATCATCAAGACAAAGAAGTTCTTTTCTCAGTGCATACAGTGCTTTGACAACAAGAATGGTATGCCTTTCAATTTTACACCAAAGTAGTGACTGCAAATCTAATGGAAACACCTTAAATTAACTTCCCACATAATTCTGAAGTATTTCAAACTTGTTTCATGCCTCAAATCATCAAGACAAAAAAGTTCTTTTCTCAGTGCATATAGTGCTTTAACAACAAGAGTAGTATGCCTTTCAAATTTACACCAAACTAGTGAATGCAAACCTAATGGAAACACCTTAAGTTAACTTCCCACATGATTCTGAACAATTTCGAACTTATTTCATCCCTCTGATCATCAAGGCAAAAAAGTTCTTTTCTCAGTGCATACAGTGCTTTAAAAACAAGAGTGGTATGCCTTTCAATTTTACACCAAAGTAGTGACTGCAAATCTAATGGAAACACCTTAAATTAACTTCCCACATGATTCTGAGTTCTTTGAAACTTGTTTCATGCCTCAAATCATCAAGACAAAGAAGTTCTTTTCTCAGTGCATACAGTGCTTTGACAACAAGAATGGTATGCCTTTCAATTTTACACCAAACTAGTGAATGCAAACCTAATGGAAACACATTAGGTTGACTTTCCACATGATTCTGAACTATTTCAAACTTGTTTCATGCGCCTGCTCATCAGGACAAAAAAGTTCTTTTCTCAGTGCATACAGTCCATTGACAATAAAACTAGCATGCCTTTCAAATTTACACCAAAGTAGTGAATGCAAACCTAATGGAATCACCTTAAGTTAACTTCCCACATGATTCTGAACTATTTCGAACTTATTTCATCCCTCTGATCATCAAGGCAAAAAAGTTCTTTTCTCAGTGCATACAGTGCTTTAAAAACAAGAGTGGTATGCCTTTCAATTTTACACCAAAGTAGTGACTGCAAATCTAATGGAAACACCTTAAATTAACTTCCCACATGATTCTGAGTTCTTTGAAACTTGTTTCATGCCTCAAATCATCAAGACAAAGAAGTTCTTTTCTCAGTGCATACAGTGCTTTGACAACAAGAGTAGTATGCCTTTCTATTTTACAACAAAGTAGTGACTGCAAACCTAATGGAAACAACTTAAGTTAACTTCCCACATGATTCTGAACTCTTTGAAACTTGTTTCAAGCCTCTGCTCATCAAGACAAAAAAGTTGTTTTCTCAGTGCATACAGTGCTTTGACCATAAAGTGGTATATATTTCAATTTTATACAAAACTACGACAGCAAACCTGATTGAAGCACGTAAAGTTAACTTCCCACATGATTCTGAGTTCTTTGAAACTTGGTTCATGCCTCTGCTCAGCAAGACAAAATTGTTGTCTTGTCAGTGCATACAGCGCTTGGACAATAAAAGTAGAATGCCTTTCAAATTTACACCAAAATAGTGAATGCAAACCTAATGGAAACACCTTAAGTTGACTTCCCACATGATTCTGAAGTATTTCAAACTTGTTTCATGCGCCTGCTCATCAAGACAAAAAATGTTCTTTTCTCAGTGCATACAGTCCTTTTACAATAAAACTAGTATGCCTTTCAAATTTACACCAAAGTAGTGAATGCAAACCTAATGGAAACACATTAGGTTGACTTCCCACATGATTCTGAAGTATTTCAAACTTGTTTCATGCCTCAAATCATCAAGACAAAAAAGTTCTTTTCTCAGTGCATACAGTGCTTTAACAACAAGAGTAGTATGCCTTTTAAATTTACACCAAAGTAGTGAATGCAAACCTAATGGAAACACCTGAAGTTAACGTCCCACATGATTCTGAACTATTTCGAACTTATTTCATCCCTCTGATCATCAAGGCAAAAAATTTCTTTTCTCAGTGCATACAGTGCTTTGACAACAAGAGTAGTATGCCTTTCAAGTTTACACCAAAGTAGTGACTACAACCCTAATGGAAATACCTTAAGGTAACTCCCACATGATTCTGAACTGTTTGAAACTTGCTTCATGCATCTGCTCATCAAGACAATAAGTTGTTTTCTGAGTGTATACAGTGCTTTGACAATAAAACTAGTATGCCTTTCAAATTTACACCAAAGTAGTGAATGCAAACCTAATAGAAACACGTTAAGTTGACTTCCCACATGATTCTGAACTATTTCAAACTTGTTTCGTGCCTCTGCTCATCAAGACAACATAGTTCTTTACTAAGTGCATACAGTGCTTTGAAAATCAAACTAGTATGCCTTTCAAATTTACACCAAAGTAGTAAATGCAAAGCTAATGGAAACAACTTAAGCTGACCTCCAACATGATTCTGAAGTATTTCAAACTTGTTTCATGCCTCAAATCATCTACGTAAAAAAGTTCTTTTCTCAGCGCATCCAGTGCTTTAACAATAAGAATAGTATGCCTTTCAAATTAACACCAAAGTAGTGACAGCAAACATAATTGAAAAGCCTTAAGTTAACTTCCCACATGATTCTGAACTGTTTGAAATTTGTTTCATGCCTCTGATCATCAAGACAAAAAAGTTCTTTTCTCAGTGCATACAGTGCTTTAAAAACAAGAGTGGTATGCCTTTCAATTTTACACCAAAGTAGTGACTGCAAATCTAATGGAAACACCTTAAATTAACTTCCCACATGATTCTGAGTTCTTTGAAACTTGTTTCATGCCTCAAATCATCAAGACAAAGAAGTTCTTTCCTCAGTGCATACAGTGCTTTGAGAACAAGAGTGGTGTGACTTTCAATTTTACACCAAAGTAGTGACTGCAAATCTAATGGAAACACCTTAAATTAAATCCCACATGATTCTGAAGTATTTCAAACTTGTTTCATGCCTCTAATCATCAAGACAAAAAAGTTCTTTTCTCAGTGCATACAGTGCTTTGACAACAAGAGTAGTATGCCTTTCAATTTTACAACAAAGTAGTGACTGCAAATCTAATGGAAACACCTTAAATTAACTTCCCACATAATTCTGAAGTATTTCAAACTTGTTTCATGCCTCAAATCATCAAGACAAAAAAGTTCTTTTCTCAGTGCATACAGTGCTTTAACAACAAGAGTAGTATGCCTTTCAAACTTACACCAAAGCAGTGAATGCAAACCTAATGGAAACACGTTAAGTTGACTTCCCACATGATTCTGAACTATTTCAAACTTGTTTCATGCCTCTGCTCATCAAGACAACATAGTTCTTTACTAAGTGCATACAGTGCTTTGAAAATCAAACTAGTATGCCTTTCAAATTTACACCAAAGTAGTAAATGCAAAGCTAATGGAAACAACTTAAGCTGACCTCCAACATGATTCTGAAGTATTTCAAACTTGTTTCATGCCTCAAATCATCTACGTAAAAAAGTTCTTTTCTCAGCGCATCCAGTGCTTTAACAACAAGAATAGTATGCCTTTCAAATTAACACCAAAGTAGTGACAGCAAACATAATTGAAAAGCCTTAAGTTAACTTCCCACATGATTCTGAACTGTTTGAAATTTGTTTCATGCCTCTGATCATCAAGACAAAAAAGTTCTTTTCTCAGTGCATACAGTGCTTTAACAACAAGAGTAGTATGCCTTTCAAATTTACGCCAAAGTAGTGAATGCAAACCTAATGGAAACACGTTAAGTTGACTTCCCACATGATTCTGAACTATTTCAAACTTGTTTCATGCCTCTGCTCATCAAGACAACATAGTTCTTTACTAAGTGCATACAGTGCTATGAAAATCAAACTAGTATGCCTTTCAAATTTACCCCAAAGGAGTAAATGCAAAGCTAATGGAAACAACTTAAGCTGACCTCCAACATGATTCTGAAGTATTTCAAACTTGTTTCATGCCTCGAATCATCTACGTAAAAAAGTTCTTTTCTCAGCGCATCCAGTCCTTTAACAACAAGAATAGTATGCCTTTCAAATTAACCCCAAAGTAGTGACAGCAAACATAATTGAAAAGCCTTAAGTTAACTTCTCACATGATTGTAAACTGTTTGAAATTTGTTTCATGCCTCTGAACATCAAGACAAAAAAGTTCTTTTCTCAGTGCATACAGTGCTTTAAAAACAAGAGTGGTATGCCTTTCAATTTTACACCAAAGTAGTGACTGCAAATCTAATGGAAACACCTTAAATTAACTTCCCACATGATTCTGAGTTCTTTGAAACTTGTTTCATGCCTCAAATCATCAAGACAAAGAAGTTCTTTTCTCAGTGCATACAGTGCTTTGACAACAAGAATGGTATGCCTTTCAATTTTACACCAAAGTAGTGACTGCAAATCTAATGGAAACACCTTAAATTAACTTCCCACATAATTCTGAAGTATTTCAAACTTGTTTCATGCCTCAAATCATCAAGACAAAAAAGTTCTTTTCTCAGTGCTTATAGTGCTTTAACAACAAGAGTAGTATGCCTTTCAAATTTACACCAAACTAGTGAATGCAAACCTAATGGAAACACATTAGGTAGACTTCCCACATGATTCTGAACTATTTCAAACTTGTTTCATGCGCCTGCTCATCAGGACAAAAAAGTTCTTTTCTCAGTGCATACAGTCCTTTGACAATAAAACTAGCATGCCTTTCAAATTTACACCAAAGTAGTGAATGCAAACCTAATGGAATCACCTTAAGTTAACTTCCCACATGATTCTGAACTATTTCGAACTTATTTCATCCCTCTGATCATCAAGGCAAAAAAGTTCTTTTCTCAGTGCATACAGTGCTTTGACAACAAGAGTAGTATGCCTTTCAAGTTTACACCAAAGTAGTGACTACAACCCTAATGGAAATACATTAAGGTAACTCCCACATGATTCTGAACTGTTTGAAACTTGCTTCATGCATCTGCTCATCAAGACAAAAAAGTTGTTTTCTGAGTGTATACAGTGCTTTGACAATAAAACTAGTATGCCTTTTAAATTTACACCAAAGTAGTGAATGCAAACCTAATGGAAACACGTTAAGTTGACTTCCCACATGATTCTGAACTATTTGAAACTTGTTTCATGCCTCTGCTCATCAAGACAACATAGTTCTTTACTAAGTGCATACAGTGCTTTGAAAATCAAACTAGTATGTCTTTCAAATTTACTCCAAAGTAGTAAATGCAAAGCTAATGGAAACAACTTAAGCTGACCTCCAACATGATTCTGAAGTATTTCAAACTTGTTTCATGCCTCAAATCATCTACGTAAAAAGGTTCTTTTCTCAGCGCATCCAGTGCTTTAACAACAAGAATAGTATGCCTTTCAAATTAACACCAAAGTAGTGACAGCAAACATAATTGAAAAGCCTTAAGTTAACTACCCACATGATTCTGAACTGTTTGAAATTTGTTTCATGCCTCTGATCATCAAGACAAAAAAGTTCTTTTCTCAGTGCATACAGTGCTTTAAAAACAAGAGTGGTATGCCTTTCAATTTTACACCAAAGTAGTGACTGCAAATCTAATGGAAACACCTTAAATTAACTTCCCACATGATTCTGAGTTCTTTGAAACTTGTTTCATGCCTCAAATCATCAAGACAAAGAAGTTCTTTTCTCAGTGCATACAGTGCTTTGACAACAAGAGTAGTATGCCTTTCTATTTTACAACAAAGTAGTGACTGCAAATCTAATAGAAACACTTTAAATTAACTTCCCACATGATTCTGAACTGTTTGAAACTTGTTTCATGCCTCTGCTCATTAAGACAAAATGGTTCTTTTCTCAATGTATACAGTGCTTTGACAATCAATCTAGTATGCCTTTCAATTTTACACCAAAGTAGTGACTGCAAACCTAATGGAAACAACTTAAGTTAACTTCCCACATGATTCTGAACTCTTTGAAACTTGTTTCAAGCCTCTGCTCATCAAGACAAAAAAGTTGTTTTCTCAGTGCATACAGTGCTTTGACCATAAAGTGGTATATATTTCAATTTTATACAAAACTACGACAGCAAACCTGATTGAAGCACGTAAAGTTAACTTCCCACATGATTCTGAGTTCTTTGAAACTTGGTTCATGCCTCTGCTCAGCAAGACAAAATTGTTGTCTTGTCAGTGCATACAGCGCTTGGACAATAAAAGTAGAATGCCTTTCAAATTTACACCAAAATAGTGAATGCAAACCTAATGGAAACACCTTAAGTTGACTTCCCACATGATTCTGAAGTATTTCAAACTTGTTTCATGCGCCTGCTCATCAAGACAAAAAATGTTCTTTTCTCAGTGCATACAGTCCTTTTACAATAAAACTAGTATGCCTTTCAAATTTACACCAAAGTAGTGAATGCAAACCTAATGGAAACACATTAGGTTGACTTCCCACATGATTCTGAAGTATTTCAAACTTGTTTCATGCCTCAAATCATCAAGACAAAAAAGTTCTTTTCTCAGTGCATACAGTGCTTTAACAACAAGAGTAGTATGCCTTTTAAATTTACACCAAAGTAGTGAATGCAAACCTAATGGAAACACCTGAAGTTAACGTCCCACATGATTCTGAACTATTTCGAACTTATTTCATCCCTCTGATCATCAAGGCAAAAAATTTCTTTTCTCAGTGCATACAGTGCTTTGACAACAAGAGTAGTATGCCTTTCAAGTTTACACCAAAGTAGTGACTACAACCCTAATGGAAATACCTTAAGGTAACTCCCACATGATTCTGAACTGTTTGAAACTTGCTTCATGCATCTGCTCATCAAGACAATAAGTTGTTTTCTGAGTGTATACAGTGCTTTGACAATAAAACTAGTATGCCTTTCAAATTTACACCAAAGTAGTGAATGCAAACCTAATGGAAACACGTTAAGTTGACTTCCCACATGATTCGGAACTATTTCAAACTTGTTTCGTGCCTCTGCTCATCAAGACAACATAGTTCTTTACTAAGTGCATACAGTGCTTTGAAAATCAAACTAGTATGCCTTTCAAATTTACACCAAAGTAGTAAATGCAAAGCTAATGGAAACAACTTAAACTGACCTCCAACATGATTCTGAAGTATTTCAAACTTGTTTCATGCCTCAAATCATCTACGTAAAAAAGTTCTTCTCTCAGCGCATCCAGTGCTTTAACAACAAGAATAGTATGCCTTTCAAATTAACACCAAAGTAGTGACAGCAAACATAATTGAAAAGCCTTAAGTTAACTTCCCACATGATTCTGAACTGTTTGAAATTTGTTTCATGCCTCTGATCATCAAGACAAAAAAGTTCTTTTCTCAGTGCATACAGTGCTTTAAAAACAAGAGTGGTATGCCTTTCAATTTTACACCAAAGTAGTGACTGCAAATCTAATGGAAACACCTTAAATTAAATCCCACATGATTCTGAAGTATTTCAAACTTGTTTCATGCCTCTAATCATCAAGACAAAAAAGTTCTTTTCTCAGTGCATACAGTGCTTTGACAACAAGAGTAGTATGGCTTTCAATTTTACAACAAAGTAGTGACTGCAAATCTAATGGAAACACCTTAAATTAACTTCCCACATAATTCTGAAGTATTTCAAACTTGTTTCATGCCTCAAATCATCAAGACAAAAAAGTTCTTTTCTCAGTGCATACAGTGCTTTAACAACAAGAGTAGTATGCCTTTCAAATTTACACCAAAGTAGTGAATGCAAACCTAATGGAAACACGTTAAGTTGACTTCCCACATGATTCTGAACTATTTCAAACTTGTTTCATGCCTCTGCTCATCAAGACAACATAGTTCTTTACTAAGTGCATACAGTGCTTTGAAAATCAAACTAGTATGCCTTTCAAATTTACACCAAAGTAGTAAATGCAAAGCTAATGGAAACAACTTAAGCTGACCTCCAACATGATTCTGAAGTATTTCAAACTTGTTTCATGCCTCAAATCATCTACGTAAAAAAGTTCTTTTCTCAGCGCATCCAGTGCTTTAACAACAAGAATAGTATGCCTTTCAAATTAACACCAAAGTAGTGACAGCAAACATAATTGAAAAGCCTTAAGTTAACTTCCCACATGATTCTGAACTGTTTGAAATTTGTTTCATGCCTCTGATCATCAAGACAAAAAAGTTCTTTTCTCAGTGCATACAGTGCTTTAAAAACAAGAGTGGTATGCCTTTCAATTTTACACCAAAGTAGTGACTGCAAATCTAATGGAAACACCTAAAATTAACTTCCCACATGATTCTGAGTTCTTTGAAACTTGTTTCATGCCTCAAATCATCAAGACAAAGAAGTTCTTTTCTCAGTGCATACAGTGCTTTGACAACAAGAGTGGTATGACTTTCAATTTTACACCAAAGTAGTGACTGCAAATCTAATGGAAACACCTTAAATTAACTTCCCACATGATTCTGAAGTATTTCAAACTTGTTTCATGCCTCTAATCATCAAGACAAAGAAGTTCTTTTCTCAGTGCATACAGTGCTTTGACAACAAGAGTAGTATGCCTTTCAATTTTACAGCAAAGTAGTGACTGCAAATCTAATGGAAACACCTTAAATTAACTTCCCACATAATTCTGAAGTATTTCAAACTTGTTTCATGCCTCAAATCATCAAGACAAAAAAGTTCTTTTCTCAGTGCATACAGTGCTTTAACAACAAGAGTAGTATGCCTTTCAAATTTACACCAAAGTAGTGAATGCAAGCCTAATGGAAACACGTTAAGTTGACTTCCCACATGATTCTGAACTATTTCAAACTTGTTTCATGCCTCTGCTCATCAAGACAAAAAAGTTGTTTTCTCAGTGCATACAGTGCTTTGACCATAAAGTGGTATATATTTCAATTTTATACAAAACTACGACAGCAAACCTGATTGAAGCACGTAAAGTTAACTTCCCACATGATTCTGAGTTCTTTGAAACTTGGTTCATGCCTCTGCTCAGCAAGACAAAATTGTTGTCTTGTCAGTGCATACAGCGCTTGGACAATAAAAGTAGAATGCCTTTCAAATTTACACCAAAATAGTGAATGCAAACCTAATGGAAACACCTTAAGTTGACTTCCCACATGATTCTGAAGTATTTCAAACTTGTTTCATGCGCCTGCTCATCAAGACAAAAAATGTTCTTTTCTCAGTACATACAGTCCTTTTACAATAAAACTAGTATGCCTTTCAAATTTACACCAAAGTAGTGAATGCAAACCTAATGGAAACACATTAGGTTGACTTCCCACATGATTCTGAAGTATTTCAAACTTGTTTCATGCCTCAAATCATCAAGACAAAAAAGTTCTTTTCTCAGTGCATACAGTGCTTTAACAACAAGAGTAGTATGCCTTTTAAATTTACACCAAAGTAGTGAATGCAAACCTAATGGAAACACCTGAAGTTAACGTCCCACATGATTCTGAACTATTTCGAACTTATTTCATCCCTCTGATCATCAAGGCAAAAAATTTCTTTTCTCAGTGCATACAGTGCTTTGACAACAAGAGTAGTATGCCTTTCAAGTTTACACCAAAGTAGTGACTACAACCCTAATGGAAATACCTTAAGGTAACTCCCACATGATTCTGAACTGTTTGAAACTTGCTTCATGCATCTGCTCATCAAGACAATAAGTTGCTTTCTGAGTGTATACAGTGCTTTGACAATAAAACTAGTATGCCTTTCAAATTTACACCAAAGTAGTGACTGCAAACCTAATGGAAACACGTTAAGTTGACTTCCCACATGATTCTGAACTATTTCAAACTTGTTTCATGCCTCTGCTCATCAAGACAACATAGTTCTTTACTAAGTGCATACAGTGCTTTGAAAATCAAACTAGTATGCCTTTCAAATTTACACCAAAGTAGTAAATGCAAAGCTAATGGAAACAACTTAAGCTGACCTCCAACATGATTCTGAAGTATTTCAAACTTGTTTCATGCCTCAAATCATCTACGTAAAAAAGTTCTTTTCTCAGCGCATCCAGTGCTTTAACAACAAGAATAGTATGCCTTTCAAATTAACACCAAAGTAGTGACAGCAAACATAATTGAAAAGCCTTAAGTTAACTTCCCACATGATTCTGAACTGTTTGAAATTTGTTTCATGCCTCTGATCATCAAGACAAAAAAGTTCTTTTCTCAGTGCATACAGTGCTTTAAAAACAAGAGTGGTATGCCTTTCAATTTTACACCAAAGTAGTGACTGCAAATCTAATGGAAACACCTTAAATTAAATCCCACATGATTCTGAAGTATTTCAAACTTGTTTCATGCCTCTAATCATCAAGACAAAAAAGTTCTTTTCTCAGTGCATACAGTGCTTTGACAACAAGAGTAGTATGCCTTTCAATTTTACAACAAAGTAGTGACTGCAAATCTAATGGAAACACCTTAAATTAACTTCCCACATGATTCTGAGTTCTTTGAAACTTGTTTCATGCCTCAAATCATCAAGACAAAGAAGTTCTTTTGTCAGTGCATACAGTGCTTTAACAACAAGAGTTGTATGCCTTTCAAATTTACACCAAACTAGTGAATGCAAACCTAATGGAAACACATTAGGTTGACTTCCCACATGATTCTGAACTATTTCAAACTTGTTTCATGCGCCTGCTCATCAGGACAAAAAAGTTCTTTTCTCAGTGCATACAGTCCTTTGACAATAAAACTAGCAGGCCTTTCAAATTTACACCAAAGTAGTGAATGCAAACCTAATGGAAACACCTTAAGTTAACTTCCCACATGATTCTGAACTATTTCGAACTTATTTCATCCCTCTGATCATCAAGGTAAAAAAGTTCTTTTCTCAGTGCATACAGTGCTTTGACAACAAGAGTAGTATGCCTTTCAAGTTTACACCAAAGTAGTGACTACAACCCTAATGGAAATGCCTTAAGGTAACTCCCACATGATTCTGAACTGTTTGAAACTTGCTTCATGCATCTGCTCAGCAAGACAAAAAAGTTGTTTTCTGAGTGTATACAGTGCTTTGACAATAAAACTAGTATGCCTTTCAAATTTACACCAAAGTAGTGAATGCAAACCTAATGGAAACACGTTAAGTTGACTTCCCACATGATTCTGAACTATTTCAAACTTGTTTCATGCCTCTGCTCATCAAGACAACATAGTTCTTTATTAAGTGCATACAGTGCTTTGAAAATCAAACTAGTATGCCTTTCAAATTTACACCAAAGTAGTAAATGCAAAGCTAATGGAAACAACTTAAGCTGACCTCCAACATGATTCTGAAGTATTTCAAACTTGTTTCATGCCTCAAATCATCTACGTAAAAAAGTTCTTTTCTCAGCGCATCCAGTGCTTTAACAACAAGAATAGTATGCCTTTCAAGTTAACACCAAAGTAGTGACAGCAAACATAATTGAAAAGCCTTAAGTTAACTTCCCACATGATTCTGAACTGTTTGAAATTTGTTTCATGCCTCTGATCATCAAGACAAAAAAGTTCTTTTCTCAGTGCATACAGTGCTGTAAAAACAAGAGTGGTATGCCTTTCAATTTTACACCAAAGTAGTGACAGCAAATCTAATGGAAACACCTTAAATTAACTTCCCACATGATTCTGAGTTCTTTGAAACTTGTTTCATGCCTCAAATCATCAAGACAAAGAAGTTCTTTTCTCAGTGCATCCAGTGCTCTGACAACAAGAGTGGTATGACTTTCAATTTTACACCAAAGTAGTGACTGCAAATCTAATGGAAACACCTTAAATTAACTTCCCACATGATTCTGAAGTATTTCAAACTTGTTTCATGCCTCTAATCATCAAGACAAAAAAGTTCTTTTCTCAGTGCATACAGTGCTTTGACAACAAGAGTAGTATGCCTTTCAATTTTACAACAAAGTAGTGACTGCAAATCTAATGGAAACACCTTAAATTAACTTCCCACATAATTCCGAAGTATTTCAAACTTGTTTCATGCCTCAAATCATCAAGACAAAAAAGTTCTTTTCTCAGTGCATACAGTGCTTTAACAACAAGAGTAGTATGCCTTTCAAATTTACACCAAACTAGTGAATGCAAACCTAATGGAAACACATTAGGTTGACTTCCCACATGATTCTGAACTATTTCAAACTTGTTTCATGCGCCTGCTCATCAGGACAAAAAAGTTCTTTTCTCAGTGCATACAGTGCTTTAACAAGAGTGGTATGCCTTTCAATTTTACACCAAAGTAGTGACTGCAAATCTAATGGAAACACCTTAAATTAACTTCCCACATGATTCTGAAGTATTTCAAACTTGTTTCATGCCTCTAATCATCAAGACAAAAAAGTTCTTTTCTCAGTGCATACAGTGCTTTGACAACAAGAGTAGTATGCCTTTCTATTTTACAACAAAGTAGTGACTGCAAATCTAATAGAAACACCTTAAATTAACTTCCCACATGATTCTGAACTGTTTGAAACTTGTTTCATGCCTCTGCTCATTAAGACAAAATGGTTCTTTTCTCAATGTATACAGTGCTTTGACAATCAATCTAGTACGCCTTTCAATTTTACACCAAAGTAGTGACTGCAAACCTAATGGAAACACCTTAAGTTAACTTCCCACATGATTCTGAACTCTTTGAAACTTGTTTCAAGCCTCTGCTCATCAAGACAAAAAAGTTGTATTCCCAGTGCATACAGTGCTTTGACCATAAAGTGGTATATATTTCAATTTTATACAAAACTACGACAGCAAACCTGATTGAAGCACGTAAACTTAACTTCCCACATAATTCTGAGTTCTTTGAAACTTGGTTCATGCCTCTGCTCAGCAAGACAAAATTGTTGTCTTCTCAGTGCATACAACGCTTGGACAATAAAAGTAGAATGCCTTTCAAATTTACACCAAAATAGTGAATGCAAACCTAATGGAAACACCTTAAGTTGACTTCCCACATGATTCTGAAGTATTTCAAACTTGTTTCATGCGCCTGCTCATCAAGACAAAAAATGTTCTTTTCTCAGTGCACAGTCCTTTTACAATAAAACTAGTATGCCTTTCAAATTTACACCAAAGTAGTGAATGCAAACCTAATGGAAGCACATTAGGTTGACTTCCCACATGATTCTGAAGTATTTCAAACTTGTTTCATGCCTCAAATCATCAAGACAAAAAAGTTCTTTTCTCAGAGCATACAGTGCTTTGACAACAAGAGTAGTATGCCTTTCAATTTTACAACAAAGTAGTGACTGCAAACCTAATCAAACACCTTAAGTTAACTTCCCATATGATTCTGAACTGTTTGAAACTTGTTTCATGCCTCTGCTCATCAAGACAAAAAGTTGTTTTCTCGGTGCATTCAGGGTTTTGACCTTAAAGTGGTATACATTTCAAATTTACACCAAACTTGTGAATGCAAACCTAATGGAAACATTTAAGTTGACTTCCCACATGATTCTCAAGCCTTTCAAACTTGTTTCATGCCTCTGATCATCAAGACAAAAAAGCTTTTTCTCAATGCATACGGAGCTTTTACAAAAAACCTTGTATGCCTTTCAATTTTACACAAAGGTAGTGACTGCAATCCTAATCAAACACCATAAGTTAACTTGCCACATGATTCTCAACTCTTTGAATCCTGTTTCATGCCTCTGCTCATCAAGATAAAAAAGTTCTTTTCTCAGTGCATACAGTGCTTTGACAATAAAACTAGAGTATCTTTCAAATTTACACCAAAGTAGTGAATGAAAACCTAATGGAAACACCTTAAGCTGACTTCCCACATGCTTCTGAAGTATTTCAAACTTGTTTCATGCCTCTAATCATCAAGACAAAAAAGTTCTTTTCTCAGTGCATACAGTGCTTTGACAACAAGAGTAGTATGCCTTTCAATTTTACCACAAAGTAGTGACTGCAAATCTAATGGCAACACCTTAAATTAATTTCCCACATGATTCTGAACTGTTTGAAACATGTTTCATGCCTCTGCTCATCAAAACAAAATAGTTCTTTTCTCAATGTATACAGCGCTTTGACAATAAAAGTAGTATGCCTTTCAAATTTACACCAAAATACTGAATGCAAACCTAATGGAAACACCTTAAGTTGACTTCCCACATGATTCTGAGTTCCTTGAAACTCGGTTCATGCCTCAAATCAATAAGACAAAAAAGTTCTTTTCTCAGTGCATACAGTGCTTTAACAACAAGAGTAGTATGCCTTTCAATTTTACACCAAACTAGTGAATGCAAACCTAATGGAAACACATTAGGTTGACTTCCCACATGATTCTGAACTATTTCAAACTTGTTTCATGCCTCTAATCATCAAGAGAAAAAAGTTCTTTTCTCAGTGCATTCAGTGCTTTGACAACAAGAGTAGTATGCCTTTCAAGATTACACCAAGTAGTGACAGCAAACATAATTGAAAAGCCTTAAGTTAACTTCCCACATGATTCTGAACTATTTCGAACTTATTTCATCCCTCTGATCATCAAGGCAAAAAAGTTCTTTTCTCAGTGCATACAGTGCTTTGACAACAAGAGTAGTATGCCTTTCAAGTTTACACCAAAGTAGTGACTACAACCCTAATGGAAATACCTTAAGGTAACTACCACATGATTCTGAACTGTTTGAAACTTGCTTCATGCATCTGCTCATCAAGACAAAAAAGTTGTTTTCTGAGTGTATACAGTGCTTTGACAATAAAACTAGTATGCCTTTCAAATTTACACCAAAGTAGTGAATGCAAACCTAATGGAAACACGTTAAGTTGACTTCCCACATGATTCTGAACTATTTCAAACTTGTTTCCTGCCTCTGCTCATCAAGACAACATAGTTCTTTACTAAGTGCATACAGTGCTTTGAAAATCAAACAAGCATGCCTTTCAAATTTACGCCAAAGTAGTAAATGCAAAGCTAATGGAAACAACTTAAGCTGACCTCCAACATGATTCTGAAGTATTTCAAACTTGTTTCATGCCTCAAATCATCTATGTAAAAAAGTTCTTTTCTCAGCGCATCCAGTGCTTTAACAACAAGAATAGTATGCCTTTCAAATTAACACCAAAGTAGTGACAGCAAACATAATTGAAAAGCCTTAAGTTAACTTCCCACATGATTCTGAACTGTTTGAAATTTGTTTCATGCCTCTGATCATCAAGACAAAAAAGTTCTTTTCTCAGTGCATACAGTGCTTTAAAAAAAAGAGTGGAATGCCTTTCAATTTTACACCAAAGTAGTGACTGCAAATCTAATGGAAACACCTTAAATTAACTTCCCACATGATTCTGAGTTCTTTGAAACTTGTTTCATGCCTCAAATCATCAAGACAAAGAAGTTCTTTTCTCAGTGCATACAGTGCTTTGACAAAAAGAGTGGTATGCCTTTCAATTTTACACCAAAGTAGTGACTGCAAATCTAATGGAAACACCTTAAATTAACTTCCCACATAATTCTGAAGTATTTCAAACTTGTTTCATGCCTCAAATCATCAAGACAAAAAAGTTCTTTTCTCAGTGCATACAGTGCTTTAACAACAAGAGTAGTATGCCTTTCAAATTTACACCAAAGTAGTGAATGCAAACCTAATGGAAACACATCAAGTTGACTTCCCACATGATTCTGAACTATTTCAAACTTGTTTCATGCCTCTGCTCATCAAGACAACATAGTTCTTTACTAAGTGCATACAGTGCTTTGAAAATCAAACTAGTATGCCTTTCAAATTTACACCAAAGTAGTAAATGCAAAGCTAATGGAAAAAACTTAAGTTAACTTCCCACATGATTCTGAACTATTTCGAACTTATTTCATCCCTCTGATCATCAAGGCAAAAAATTTCTTTTCTAAGTGCATACAGTGCTTTGACAACAAGAGTAGTATGCCTTCCAAGTTTACACCAAAGTAGTGACTACAACCCTAATGGAAATACCTTAAGGTAACTCCCACATGATTCTGAACTGTTTGAAACTTGCTTCATGCATCTGCTCATCAAGACAAAAAAGTTGTTTTCTGAGTGTATACAGTGCTTTGACAATAAAACTAGTATGCCTTTCAAATTTACACCAAAGTAGTGAATGCAAACCTAATAGAAACACGTTAAGTTGACTTCCCACATGATTCTGAACTATTTCAAACTTGTTTCGTGCCTCTGCTCATCAAGACAACATAGTTCTTTACTAAGTGCATACAGTGCTTTGAAAATCAAACTAGTATGCCTTTCAAATTTACACCAAAGTAGTAAATGCAAAGATAATGGAAACAACTTAAGCTGACATCCAACATGATTCTGAAGTATTTCAAACTTGTTTCATGCCTCAAATCATCTACGTAAAAAAGTTCTTTTCTCAGCGCATCCAGTGCTTTAACAACAAGAATAGTATGCCTTTCAAATTAACACCAAAGTAGTGACAGCAAACATAATTGAAAAGCCTTAAGTTAACTTCTCACATGATTCTGAACTGTTTGAAATTTGTTTCATGCCTCTGATCATCAAGACAAAAAAGTTCTTTTCTCAGTGCATACAGTGCTTTAAAAACAAGAGTGGTATGCCTTTCAATTTTACACCAAAGTAGTGACTGCAAATCTAATGGAAACACCTTAAATTAACTTCCCACATGATTCTGAGTTCTTTGAAACTTGTTTCATGCCTCAAATCATCAAGACAAAGAAGTACTTTTCTCAGTGCATACAGTGCTTTGAGAACAAGAGTGGTATGACTTTCAATTTTACACCAAAGTAGTGACTGCAAATCTAATGGAAACACCTTAAATTAACTTCCCACATGATTCTGAAGTATTTCAAACTTGTTTCATGCCTCCAATCATCAAGACAAAAAAGTTCTTTTCTCAGTGCATACAGCGCTTTGACAACAAGAGTGGTATGCCTTTCAATTTTACAACAAAGTAGTGACTGCAAATCTAATGGAAACACCTTAAATTAACTTCCCACATAATTCTGAAGTATTTCAAACCTGTTTCATGCCTCAAATCATCAAGACAAAAAAGTTCTTTTCTCAGTGCATACAGTGCTTTGACAACAAGAGTAGTATGCCTTTCAAATTTACACCAAAGTAGTGAATGCAAACCTAATGGAAACACATTAAGTTGACTTCCCACATGATTCTGAACTATTTCAAACTTGTTTCATGCCTCTGCTCATCAAGACAACATAGTTCTTTACTAAGTGCATACAGTGCTTTGAAAATCAAACTAGTATGCCTTTCAAATTTACACCAAAGGAGTAAATGCAAAGCTAATGGAAACAACTTAAGCTGACCTCCAACATGATTCTGAAGTATTTCAAACTTGTTTCAGGCCTCAAATCATCTACGTAAAAAAGTTCTTTTCTCAGCGCATCCAGTGCTTTAACAACAAGAATAGTATGCCTTTCAAATTAACACCAAAGTAGTGACAGCAAACATAATTGAAAAGCCTTAAGTTAACTTCCCACATGATTCTAAACTGTTTAAAATTTGTTTCATGCCTCTGATCATCAAGACAAAAAAGTTCTTTTCTCAGTGCATACAGTGCTTTAAAAACAAGAGTGGTATGCCTTTCAATTTTACACCAAAGTAGTGACTGCAAATCTAATGGAAACACCTTAAATTAACTTCCCACATGATTCTGAAGTATTTCAAACTTGTTTCATGCCTCTAATCATCAAGACAAAAAAGTTCTTTTCTCAGTGCATACAGTGCTTTGACAACAAGAGTAGTATGCCTTTCAATTTTACAACAAAGTAGTGACTGCAAATCTAATGGAAACACCTTAAATTAACTTCCCACATAATTCTGAAGTAATGCAAACTTGTTTCATGCCTCAAATCATCAAGACAAAAAAGTTCTTTTCTCAGTGCATACAGTGCTTTAACAACAAGAGTAGTATGCCTTTCAAGTTTACACCAAAGTAGTGACTACAACCCTAATGGAAATATCTTAAGGTAACTCCCACATGATTCTGAAGTGTTTGAAACTTGCTTCATGCCTCAAATCATCAAGACAAAAAAGTTCTTTTCTCAGTGCATATAGTGCTTTAACAACAAGAGTAGTATGCCTTTCAAATTTACACCAAACTAGTGAATGCAAACCTAATGGAAACACATTAGGTAGACTTCCCACATGATTCTGAACTATTTCAAACTTGTTTCATGCGCCTGCTCATCAGGACAAAAAAGTTCTTTTCTCAGTGCATACAGTCCTTTGACAATAAAACTAGCATGCCTTTCAAATTTACACCAAAGTAGTGAATGCAAACCTAATGGAATCACCTTAAGTTAACTTCCCACATGATTCTGAACTATTTCGAACTTATTTCATCCCTCTGATCATCAAGGCAAAAAAGTTCTTTTCTCAGTGCATACAGTGCTTTGACAACAAGAGTAGTATGCCTTTCAAGTTTACACCAAAGTAGTGACTACAACCCTAATGGAAATACATTAAGGTAACTCCCACATGATTCTGAACTGTTTGAAACTTGCTTCATGCATCTGCTCATCAAGACAAAAAAGTTGTTTTCTGAGTGTATACAGTGCTTTGACAATAAAACTAGTATGCCTTTCAAATTTACACCAAAGTAGTGAATGCAAACCTAATGGAAACACGTTAAGTTGACTTCCCACATGATTCTGAACTATTTCAAACTTGTTTCATGCCTCTGCTCATCAAGACAACATAGTTCTTTACTAAGTGCATACAGTGCTTTGAAAATCAAACTAGTATGCCTTTCAAATTTACACCAAAGTAGTAAATGCAAAGCTAATGGAAACAACTTAAGCTGACCTCCAACATGATTCTGAAGTATTTCAAACTTGTTTCATGCCTCAAATCATCTACGTAAAAAAGTTCATTTCTCAGCGCATCCAGTGCTTTAACAACAAGAATAGTATGCCTTTCAAATTAACACCAAAGTAGTGACAGCAAACATAATTGAAAAGCCTTAAGTTAACTTCCCACATGATTCTGAACTGTTTGAAATTTGTTTCATGCCTCTGATCATCAAGACAAAAAAGTTCTTTTCTCAGTGCATACAGTGCTGTAAAAACAAGAGTGGTATGCCTTTCAATTTTACACCAAAGTAGTGACAGTAAATCTAATGGAAACACCTTAAATTAACTTCCCACATGATTCTGAGTTCTTTGAAACTTGTTTCATGCCTCAAATCATCAAGACAAAGAAGTTCTTTTCTCAGTGCATCCAGTGCTCTGACAACAAGAGTGGTATGACTTTCAATTTTACACCAAAGTAGTGACTGCAAATCTAATGGAAACACCTTAAATTAACTTCCCACATGATTCTGAAGTATTTCAAACTTGTTTCATGCCTCTAATCATCAAGACAAATAAGTTCTTTTCTCAGTGCATACAGTGCTTTGACAACAAGAGTAGTATGACTTTCAACTTTACAACAAAGTAGTGACTGCAAATCTAATGGAAACACCTTAAATTAACTTCCCACATTATTCTGAAGTATTTCAAACTTGTTTCATGCCTCAAATCATCAAGACAAAAAAGTTCTTTTCTCAGTGCATACAGTGCTTTAACAACAAGAGTAGTATGCCTTTCAAATTTACACCAAAGCAGTGAATGCAAACCTAATGGAAACACATTAAGTTGACTTCCCACATGATTCTGAAAACTTGTTTCGTGCCTCTGCTCATCAAGACAACATAGTTCTTTACTAAGTGCATACAGTGCTTTGAAAATCAAACTAGTATGCCTTTCAAATTAACATCAAAGTAGTGACAGCAAACATAATTGAAAAGCCTTAAGTTAACTTCCCACATGATTCTGAACTGTTTGAAATTTGTTTCATGCCTCTGATCATCAAAACAAAAAAGTTCTTTTCTCAGTGCATACAGTGCTTTAAAAACAAGAGTGGTATGCCT